>NW_024823595.1:0-1691 GCF_019175285.1 Sceloporus undulatus
GCACCTAGATTTTTATTCCTTATCTCCTTATTTTTTTTCTATTTTTTTCTCTTTTTTATTTTATCTTATTTAAACAAAATATTAGAGATATTTTAGGAAGGAAATGGGATCAACAAACAATTATACGAATGTAAGAAAGGCATTATTATCATGAATAGAGCAAATACTGGTGTAAGGAAGTCACTATGTTTTTGTCATACTCGTTTGTTTGTTAGTATCTGTTATGTGTATATGGGAAGTTAGGGCTGGAGGTAGAAGGCAGGTAGAATGTTGAAGAAGGTTAGGGTAGGTAGGAGAAGAGTGAACATGGGAAAAATAAGAGTAGAAGGAGGAAGAAGAGTAAGAGAGTAAGGAAGTTATAGGAGAGTTAAGTGTAGGGGAAGTTTAGGGCATAGGATAAATAGGAGAGAAATTCTCATTCGAGGTCTTAAGACTGTAATTTATTGTTTATTGTCTGTTTCTTTTTCTCTTTTTGTTTGGTAAATTTGTGGTTATTTGTATATTTGCTTGTTATATGTTGTTTGTTTTTATAATCAATAAAAAATAAAAAAAGATTGTTTAGTTTTGTAAAATCATTCATGCAATTGCTAGTTGCACAAATTTGTCATGTCTGTCATTGGCCTTATAACAAAGAAGAAATCCGGAAGCACAAGTATAATGTTATAATAAGTAAGAACAGAAACACATGGTGTTAGACTATGGGGGTGACGTTCGTTCTGTCGTTGTTACTTCAAAAACTGCCTAATGGTCTAAATTAAATGTACGTATCCTCCAAAAGGCCCACAGAATTGGCTCACAAGTGTCAAATTGATCATTTGTCAGCCAAATGTAGGAAATTCCAAATCCTCTGCAAGAGATGCAAGTCAATTGGCTAATAAAATTCTTAACTACTGGTAGTATCCTATTAAACCTTCCCATTAGAAAAAAATATATATCTGCAATCCCTCTTCTTGGATGGTGAAAAACAGCCAAATATGTGCAAGACTTTGAAATATCTGTTAAGTGAATACCAACTATTATTACCAAGGGCACCCCATCTTTAAACCCATTCAGCCTCTCAGGCATTGTGAACTATTTCCAACTATTACATTTAACAAGACTAGAACCATTAAATTAATGACATTTACATATATTAAGTGCCTTGTGAAGTAATGAAAGAGTGAGAAAGAGGCCTAGGGGATCATATGGTATCAATCTTTTTTCTGGTCCTCCAAGCTCCCCCCCCCAAAAAAATCTCTGACTCCTCAGGATGATTGGTTTCACTGTAAACATCCCTGCACCCAAATATGAACACCACATACCTGTCAAAAATTGGCTCCAAAATCTAGAAGTCAAAATCAGAAGTAGTCTTCCATTTACTCCTGGGAGATATTTTTCCATGCAAGTGCACATATGCTCTGAGTACACAAGAGTGAAAATTGTCCCTCAGCTCTTCCACAATACAGACATAAAGCAGTTTGACACCACTTTAACTGCCATGGGTCCATCCTGTGGAATCCTTGGATTTGTAATTTGGTGAGATATTCCACCTAGTCTATCAGATAACTCTGATGCCTCATCAAACTACAAATCCCAGGGTTCTGTAGGATGGCATGGCAATTAAAGTGGTATCAAGCTGCTTTATTTCTGCAGTGTGGATATACGCTATGCTACCATTGCCCATCTATGATTGCATATCCTTCAACTGTCCC
>NW_024823596.1:0-1691 GCF_019175285.1 Sceloporus undulatus
ATTAGACATGCGTTGTTTAGGATTTGGAACAAGTATAAAGGTCGGATCGTTATGGGATTCCCAAAATGGGCCTCGCCTTAGAAGCCATTTACAGAACGAAAATGGAGAGCAAAGGGAATTGGATTATTTATGATCATCTCTTAAAGTTTAAGGGTGAAGAAATAGAAATTAAAACACAAAAAGATTTAAATTTACAAGCTTTTAATCTGAATTGGTTTGAATATCAACAAATATACTCCGAAATGCAGCAAGACCTAAAATCACGGGAGAAAAAAGATGATCATTCAGAGCTAGGAAAGCTTTTATTGATCAAAGGATATCAAAAAAGGTCTGATGGGTAAAATATAAAAGGTGTTGCTAAGCTGGGACTCAGAGCAAGAAATAATCAGGGAATCAATGGTAAAATGGGCCAAAGATTGTGGTCACACTATCAATTTAAATCAATGGGTAAAAGCATGGAATCAAGGCATTAAATTGACATCGGCCCAAAACCTTAGGGAACATTGGCACAAGATGTATTTCAGATGGCATCTAGCACCAGCAAATTGGCTGAAATACATAAAAATACAAATAATATATGCTGGAAATGTCACAAAGCTATAGGTTCCTACTTCTATTAACGCCTGAAGCTTTGTTATTAGGGATGTTTGAAGATAATCTGGATAAGAAACATGGGAAAACCTTAATGTATATGGTTTCTATCACCAGGATCCTGTATGCAAAGAAACGGAGATCGAAAGAGCTGCCCAGTCTTGAAGGATAACTATTTTCACCAAATTCAGAATTATAGTAAAGGGTAAACCGTTCCAACAACAAAGTAAACCAATAGATTTCTTCCAGCATGCTTTCAGAGAGAGAAAAGTAATCATCTCTTTAACCTCTAACATAGTATCCCAAGATCTAGCTGATAATAGCATATACTTATATCACCCCATTTCTTCTTAATGTGGTCCAAGACTTTGCACCAGTCCTTAGGAACAGTCTCCCAGGAGCCTTCTTTAATCCTAAAGGAGAGTTTGTCCCTTTGTATCATTTCATATAAGTAAACAGACCATTTCCTAGAACTTATACTTCAAATGGACAACTGAACCGACAGAAGACAAGCAGATTGCAAGAGAGGACTAAGCTTTATAAATCAATGGTGGCGGAAGTCTTTTAGTGTGAAAGATGAGAACATTAGAAGAAGTAGTTGATAGATTAGCAAAGTGTGTAGAAGATGTAGATTCAGAGGCAGATTCGTAAAGAGAAGAGAGAAGAGTAAGTAAGTGAAGGAGGTTAGAGTATGTATGAACGAGGAGGAAGAGACACGGAAAGTGTGATTAGTTGGATGAGGGAGGAAAGAAAGATAAAAGGAGCAAGTAGCTGATCCAAAGAAGGTATGAGATGGGAGAAGCCAAAGAACTGACTGTTGAACCTCTGAGGATAAAAGGCTGCATACAAATATTGTTACATCATAGACCTTGTCAATGTAACCGTTGGTTGTTTTTCAGAAAGATGTATGTATGTTTTATTTTAAACTCAATAAACTTTATTTAAAAAGAAGAAGAAAAGAATCGCGTGTGATAACACAAAACGTCGCCTGAATTCGCATCGTTGGACTCACAGTGGCTTCAGATCTGAGCTGCAAAGAGCTGCAGAAACCTTCATGTGATAAACACAGTCTTTGAGATTTCACAAGGCTCTGTGGTTTT
>NW_024823597.1:0-1691 GCF_019175285.1 Sceloporus undulatus
TCAGTTTTAATACTGTAATATTTAATTCTATTTCACTAGTCACTTTTGTATGTTTTTAATTGTGCTTTCAAATTGTAAGCCACTTTGAGTCCCAATTTTGAGGGGAAAAATCAGAATAATGATGATGATGATGATGATGATGATGATGATGATAATAATAATAATAATAATAATAATAATAAACTAGTCTAGATGGTCCCAAAATGTCCTAAATCCAGTTGCCAGTCCCAGTTAGCCTCAATGACTCATTGGCATTTAGCCAATGAGTCATTGACCAAGTGAGTCAGTGTGTCTACTATATCTAGGATTAGCAACTGAAGTTAGGCCAATGTTATAAATTCCTCCCACAAGCTCAATGACCATGATCAGGATACACTAAGTATACTGGAGAGAAAACAGGAGAATTGCATGATAACTTCCAGAATCCCCCCCAAACAGCACAATTATGTAGATTCCAAGAGTGGTACCAACCTCCACCCCCCCCCCAAAAAAAAATTCTTACTTATTTTAAGCTCGTTTCAAGCTCTACCTCCTTACATAACTGATACTTTAATTCACTGAGTGTCTATGCCACGAGACTCTGCACAATGTGAGTCCTCAGAGAATTCTAAATCCTAGATTGCACTTATATTTTCTGTAAACTCAAGCATCTATGCACATAAAAACAAAGAAAATGTGGAATTCAAGTAATCTTGATCCCACTTGCTTTCTTTACATGTTTGCTGCATCCCGATTGCAGTCATTTGCTCATGGCTTAAGTAAGACCTCTCTGAAACGCATGTGAAAAATCCATCTCAGACTTGTCATCACCACAAAATGTTCTTGGAGCAGCCTTTAAAATGAAGCTGTACAATTGTCGCAGCATCACCAACCAACAGGATCCACCATAGTAATCTCAGCATGGAACATTTTAATTTTATTTATATATAATTAAAAATGTTCAGCAAAGGACAGTTCAGTTCTAATTGAACTTGACCACAGCTTTTTTAAAAAATTATTATTTGGGGGAACTGACAGAAAACGTCAGAGTCAGGACATGAGTTTGGGACAAACAGCAATTTTCAAACATGGGAACAAGCCCCTTTCAGACCTGCCACTTCCCCCCAAAACTCTCTTTCACCAGATATTTTCCCTTCAGCTTACTCCCAGTTTAGGGTTGCCATAACCCGGCGGCCCCCATGCCATTCACGGTTTCGGGGGCCCCTCCCGGTCCCGGTCCGGTTTGGGCCCCCACTCATGCCTTGTTCCCGGTTTGGGGGCCCGCTCCGGCCATTGCCGCTGCCGCTAATGCGGCTGCTGCGGCGCCAGCCCACCTCCTCCTCCGGCTCCGCCTTCCTTCTCTTACTCAGCGGCAGAAGCGCCGCTGCCACCGCACCCCCACTGGGAGGGCTCGCACGCCACCCAGGCCTCAGTAGGGGCCAATGGCAGCGCGTGCGCCTGCCCCATTCCCTCTGTGCGTGCGCACCTGCCCTTTTTTTCCTCAGCGCACACGCGCCTGCCCCAGTTCCCTCTGCGCGCACGCGCGCCTGCCCTGCTTCCCTTCCTCCCGCGCCAGCCATCATAAGGAGGAGGAGGAAGGAGCTGTAGGAAGGGTGCCTGAAGGCCAGGAGGAGGAGGAGGAAAGCTGACAGGTCTGCCTTGGTTTTTTGGGTTTTTTTAATTATATTTAAAAATATAAAATACTTATTTTA
>NW_024823598.1:0-1691 GCF_019175285.1 Sceloporus undulatus
TTTCTTACCCCATGAAATAGGGTGCAGAGTGTCTGCCTACAACTGGACTGAGGCTGAAGAACAGCCACTAGGAGCAGATATTTATGCTGTAATTGTTGCTTAGTGGCAGAAACTGAGGGTACGAAAAGGTTTAAATTGCTTTAGAATATTTCCTGGGTGAGGAAAGAATGGTCTGAAACCAAATTTAATGCAATGAGGGCTTGGTTTAAGCTCTCCCCATTTACTGTGACTTACTTCACTCTGTCCACCAAATCTTCTCTTAAATTAATGAGAAGAATTAAATTAAATTTAATTGAAATTATATTCTGGCCTCAAAAAGAAGAGCCCTCCCTCCGCCCCAACTGTCCTCATCAGACCTGGGAGGGAGTGAAAAAGACAGGCCCGGTTTCCATCAGGCCTAACTGTGAATTTTACTGTAACTCACGTCGCTCTGTTTTATTTTACTGTATTGTATTTATTTTTGTATTCTATTTTATTCTCTTTATTTTTATTGTTGTAACCCGCTCGGATTCCTTGTGATTGGGCGAGCTATAAATAAACTATTATAATTATAATTATTATTATTATTGGTGCAAGTACCTCAGACAAAAGGGATTAGCACAGCGATTCTCAGAGCCTTTTTCTGACTATTTCCTTCCAGTCCCATTCCTTAGCCATAATCCCTTCACCCTCTACAGACATAAATGGATCATGCAGCTAAATCCACTCATTTTCTCAAGGCAGGTTCTCCTACAATCTCTTCTTTGCTACCTCCTATGAGGAGGGATCCATACCTGCAAAAATGCTCATTTGCGGGCGAGTCATGCTCAGGTCACCCACTCCAACTTTTTAAATTTTATATCAAATAGGGAAGGGTTAACAGGTGGCTAAATCTTGGGGTAACACATTCCTCTCTTAATTCTGAGAGTCACTCTTATCTGTCATTGTTCTTTTTTTTCCCAGAAGAACATGTCAGTCTTGAGAGAGTCCATACATGTGAGAGGCCACATAAATGCCAGCACTGTGGGAAATGTTTTCCTTCAAAGTCAAAACTAATGAGACATCAGAGAGTCCACACAGGAGAGAAGCCATACAAATGCCAGCATTGTGGGAAAGGTTTCTCTCAGAAGTCAAACTTATTGACACATCAGAGAGTCCACACAGGAAAGAAGCCATTCAAATGCCAGCATTATGGGAAAGGTTTTTCTTTGAAGTCATACGTAATGATGCATCACAGAGTCCACACCGGAGAGAAGCCATTCAAATGCCAGCATTGTGGGAAACGTTTCTCTTCGAAGTCATACATAATGATACATCAGAGAGTCCTTGCAGGAGAGAAACCATATAAATGCCAGCAGTGAACTAACACTGTTTTTGTTAAGAAGTATTACAAGAAAAATATTTTCAGTGCATTGGTGATAAGAGAAAGTCCTTGTGATTTTGTTTGTAAGGGTTGTCTGTTTATACAGTTATTGATTTTTGTATGTTGTTGTGTTATTGTTGTTGTTGTTTTTATTTTTTTATAGAATTATAAAATAAGAATGGACCACAGGACCCATGTATTCCAACCCCCGACCCACAGGATGACAAAGTATGGATTTATAGGATTCTGGCTTTGTACGGCACCACAAGCACCTTCTAGTCCAAGCCCCTGCCATACAGGAAGACATAGCATGGTGGGTAGGTATGTTATGTGTGAATGTGACAGAATT
>NW_024823599.1:0-1691 GCF_019175285.1 Sceloporus undulatus
TCTCATAACCCCCCTAGAAACATTTAAAAAGAGGCTTAAAACCTTTCTTTTTTGCCAAGCCTTCCCCCCCGAGGAATGAAGTTGAGCGCTCTTGATGCCATCGATTCTCTGCCTTACCCTGTGAATGATTGTGTTTTATATAATTGTATTACTTGTTTTTATCTATTTTTATGAGATGTTTGCAATAGTTTTATAGTCTGTAAACCGTTTTGTTCTATGGAAAAACGGTATACAATTATTATTATTATTATTATTATTATTATTATTATTATTATTATTGTAACAATTAAGTATAGATAATCTCCCTGGGAGAGCCGATGTCGAAACCCATGACATGGAAACCCACTGTGACATTGGGCAAGTCACAATATCTCAGCCTCAGAGGATGGCAATCCTCTGAAGAAACTTGCCAATGTTTCCCATGATAAGGTTGCCTTAGGGTCACCATTACTCGTAAACAACTTGAAGGCACAACAACAACAACAAACAGCCTCCCTGAACTCTTTCCACATTCATGGCTCCCAAAAGTCTACCGGATCTTATCAGTTCCTCACTTCTTAACCAGTTTTCACTCTGGCTTCACCCACATTGCAGAAATAATCCAGGTTGACACCACTTTAACTCCCATGGCTCGATGCTATGGAATTCTGGTTATAGTTTTGTGAAACATTTAGCCCTCTCTGTTAGAGAGCTTTGGTGACACAATAAACTACAGTTCCCGGGATTCCATAGGACTGAGCCATTGAAATTAAAATGGTGCCAAACCAGATTATTTTCTGTATTTTCCCCATCTCATCTGACAAATGAACAGATGTCCCTAAAGTGGTATTTCTGAAATTCTTTTCAGTATCTGATATGAAGGTCAATTTAACTTGAGTTGTATTATGATACAGATAGAGTAAGTATTAGGTAAATGTTTACCTAGCATTGCCTCAGCATCTTACCACATTATTCTCCATGGAGACAGTAGGTCAACTTTGATGTTGTGCCACCTGAAATCATTGCTTCCAGTATTCCCCCCCCCCTTCTGTATTACATGACAATGATTTTGTTTTGCTCCAGTTCTCTTCTTCGTTTTACCATTTGTACTTGCTACACTGGGGGAAGCTAGTTTAAAGTATTATATTTCTATTATTTATTTCAACACGAGAGGGTAACCATTAGTCTCTCTGCTTAATTATTATTATTATTATTATTAACCTTTATTTATAAAGCGCTGTAAATTTACACTGCGCTGTACATACAACCTTTTAATTAGACGGTTCCCTGCCCGCAGGCTTACAATCTAAAAGACACAACACAACAGGAGAAGGGAGAGGTGGTGGGGAAGGGGATCAGGTCCAGCAGTTCTTCTCTACCTCCGAGGCATGGACCAAGGCAGATGGAATGGAGGAAGGGCTTGGGTTCTTAATGGATGGTCAAAAGGAGAAGGGAATGACAGTAGGGAAGGGGGAAAGTCCAGCTCATCTGCTCTCTCACATAGGCCTCTCTCCCCCTCAAGATGGTGGTCAGAAGGAGGGCTCTTCTTCTTTGCAGGCGAGGCCTGTTGTTGCTGGCCTGCCTCTCTCCCCCTCAAGATGGTGGTCGGAAGGAGGGCTCTTTGTCTTTGCCACCAAAAATAAAGAGGGAAAGGACTTGCTGCTTTTAGCTCTGATCATGTGAAACTGGGTATAACAAGCAGGAGTTTTAAT
>NW_024823600.1:0-1691 GCF_019175285.1 Sceloporus undulatus
ACTGAACCAAAACTTCAAGAAACTTTGCCTTTAATTTAGGGCTGGGCAAAATGGAGCCTGAGGCCCAAATGCATCCACTCTGGGCATCTGTGCTCTCAACTTCTGCAGACATCTGGACTACACTTTTCTGGTTTAAAAAGAAGGTAATACTACATCATCATGTGCATATGCCATTCATATCGTAAACAAGTCACACAATTTATCATAACCTCCAATTTTTGCTGTTCAAAACCACAAACATTTCATCCACTTCCCATTTTTGGCAACCCATGTGGCCCAAGGGCAAGATCTGTAGCAGTTTCCATCCTTACTGCAGATATATCAGAGGTGTGGGAAATGCAGTTATAGGGCCCTTCTGTCCCATATTTGAAAATTATTTTTCTTCCAAAATGGCCCCAAATGTCCCAAGGGCACATGGTGGGCAATTCTGTCACATTTTTAAGGACTCCAGGACAGGTTTAGATCCAGGACAAGCCAACAACATGTTGCCAGTTAGCATTTGGGGCATTTGAGGGCAAAAATATTTGAGGGACATACACAAAATGTGGCCTACTGAAGACCCTGTGGGATCAATGTTGCTCCCTAAACCCCAATAATTGCCTACTCTATCATATGCTATGCTGCTATACCTAATTCTGGCTCCAAATAGCATTTTTGGGAATCCAGAAATTACTGTCTAGTCACTTCCTGCTTCTTCAAGAGAGGATGTCAGAAAATGGGACAGATCTCTGCAACTGTCCAGTCCTGTCTCATACAAAGTATCTTGAGAAATCTAAGCACTGGAAAGAATTCTTTCTAATCCCAATAAAATAAGGACCAGGTATCTCATGAAATGCTGTGAGGGAGCCTATGGGAGAAAGGAAATAACCTGGAGGCTAGTCTATAAAAGAGTTTGGCCCTGTTCAGACCAGCCATTAAGGCTGGCCAGGGGCTGGAGTCAGGGCATCATGTCCACATGACACATGCCCCAATTCCACCCCCCAGGGTGCCATGATGCTGAATGCTGCTCCATAAGGTGTGTGGCATCATGGTGCTTCTATGGTGCTGCGTCCATATGACACAGCACTGAAGGAGCCCTGCCAAGCTGTAGCAATGCAGCTATGACATCCTTTCCAGGGAGCAAAAAGGAGCTTTTTGCAGCTGCTTTTTGCACCCTGGAAAGGCCAGATCGGGGCCACCATTTTGACGCCCTCGTCACATGCAAGGGACGAGGGGTGTCTAAAAATGCCGCCCCTCGCACGTGACGACGATGCCTCTATGGGCCCATCTGTTACACGCCAATTTTAACAAGAGAGGCATTAAGGGAAGATGAGTGGGTGACATAGGCTGATATAACAAAACTGCATCAAGGTAAGAGAATAATGAAAGAACAAGAGGAATTACAAAAGGAAGGTTTTTCCTGTAACTGGTTTACTTATAGGCAATTAAAAGAAAGAATCAGTATGGATAATAAAATTAACGGAATAGAGCCGATAGAATTAGATTTGGAAAATATAATAAAAAACCCCAAGAAAAAATATCAAAACTATATAAATTAATAATTAAATTTGAATTACAGGATGAAGTAGTTAAAAATTTCATGGTTAAATGGGCAAAAGACTTAAATGAACCCATATTTGTAACAATGGGAAAGACTTTGGGAGAAAAAGAATACATTTAACTTTAAATGTGGAATTAAAAGAAAATTTTTA
>NW_024823601.1:0-1691 GCF_019175285.1 Sceloporus undulatus
TAATTTTTATAGCAACATCCTGTGAAATCATGGAATTTGTAGTTTGTCGTTTCTAGAACTGGCCACATTACACCGGTTCTTAAATCCCTCCAGTGGCTGCCCATTAGTGTCTGGGCAAGATACAAGGTGTTGGTTGTAACCTTTAAAGCCCTACATGGCTTGGGTCCTGACTACTTAGAGGAGTGCCTTCTTCCACACAATCCTCCCTGCACTGGAAAAAGTCTCCTAAAGCCTAAGAAGACTAGATTGGCTTCAACAACCCAGAGGACCTTTTCTTCTGCCTCTCCTAGGGTTTGGAATGATCTTCCGGAAGAGATCCGTCACATCACCACCTTAGAAGCCTTTAAAAAGGCTTTTAAGATGGATCTCTTTTGGCAAGCCTTTCCAGATTAGGGCTTTTCACTGTCAATGACACTGTTATTGATACTGATATCCCGGCTACCCTGCATAGAGAGAAGTTCTCCCCTCAGCCTCTCCACCCAATCTAGTCTTCACATGTGGTTTAAAGAATAAAGGCGATAGGAAGGAGAAAGATGTAGATGGTAATAATAAGTACAAAAATAAGAACATGTGTGATATATGTTTGAATTGTAATTTTATTGATTGTATGGTTGTTTATTCTGAAAATAAAAAGAATTTGAACATTATTTACAGTTTGAGCTCAGTATCTGCTGAGGTTTGGTTTCAGGACCCCACTTAGTAACCAAAATCCGTGGATGTTCAAGTCCTGTTACAAACAATGGGGTTGTAGTATGATGTGCCTTATATAAAATGACAAAATCAAGGTTGGCTTTTTGGGGATACTGAAAGCTAACTGTGAAATGTTAAAAAGCAGTTGAAATCATCCCATTAAGAGAAAAGCCACCCATATAATTGGACTCAAGGAGAAGTGGTCAGATGGAACCAAGGAGAATGTCTTTCTTTGGTTGGTTTCCCTGGAAAGAACTGGGAATCTTGGCCAAGATGGGAGTTGAGTCAGTTGAGGCTGAGAGAAGGAGGAGAGACCTCAGGACAAGAGCATTTCTCTGGGTTAGTTTGCCTGTTTCCTATTTTATGTCAGTGTTTTGAGTACTGTCTTCCTTACAGTGGAACCTACTCCTGCTTTGTGAAGGCATCACAAGTTGGACTGGTTGATCATACCTGAAAACATCCTTCTTAATCATTCATTCCTATTATATGTTCTTTGGACTGTATGGTTGTGTTATTTATTACATTTCATCCCACCTTTTTCCCATGGATGGGTCTCAAGGTGGCTTAGGATACAAAATAAAGGTTGAACAAAAGCATTTCTTAAAAAAGAACACATGTTAGTAAAATAAGGATACTGCTATTCCTTCAGTTGGAAGTTCGTTCTCCAAGATCTGCAAGGGATAATCTACGAATGTTAACTGGGAGGGAAAGAGGACATTGGAGGACAATGGCTTGGAGTTATATCCCATAGACAGTAGTGAATGGAGACTTCCATGTTAGTGGGTTGGTGAATCTGCTCTGTCTTTTAGTCTGAGCTCTCTCTGGTGCTGACTCTATTTTGGAAATGGCTCCAGCCCCATGGATGAAAAGCTGGAGGAAATTCAAAGCCCCAATAATATGGAAGTCACAGTCTGTCAAAGTTTACATGAACTGTGTGGAATGTGGTTTTTGTTTTGCTGTTGTCTGTCCTGAATTTCCCATCTCCACTAAATGACCCCAAG
>NW_024823602.1:0-1691 GCF_019175285.1 Sceloporus undulatus
TTTTGAAGCTGGTTAAAGATTGTTGCTCCTGTGCAGAAGGAGGCAAATTTGAACTCCTTCTTGAAAATCTTTCACCACGGAAGCCCTTGAATGAGACAATCCAAAATGAAAGAAAAGTTAGGGACAGGATACACATAATGTGCTAATAGGCAGAACAAAGGGCAATAACTAGTAGCACTGTGGCAAATAGCGCAACTAGACTCAAGCTCAGAGGAAGTCAAGATATTGATGTCCTCACAAACAAAAAGAAAGTCCAAAGCTGCACAACACATATTACACAAACATGGAATGTGAGGAACATGGATCAAGAGAAGCTGGACATAATAAAACAAGAACTGGAATGTAGAAACATTGCAATACTTGGGGTGAGTGAGCTAAAATGGACATAAACAGGACTCAGATAATTACACAATGTTTTACTCAGGAAATGAAAAGGTAAAAAGAAACAGGGTAATATTAATAGTTAGAAGGGCTGTAGCAAAAACACAAGTCAGACCGAATAATGTCAACAAGACTTCAGGGAAAACTCATCAATATAACCGTAATCCAAATCTACACACCAACCACAGAGACAAAAGAAGAAGAAATTGAAAGATTCTGTGCTGGAGTTCAAATAGGAAGTTATCAAACACCAAAATAGGACTTCTTGTTAATCATATGCAACTGGAAGGCAAAAATACGAAGCAGAACAGAATCAAAGATTGTAGGAAAATTCAGACTAGGATCATGAAATGAAGCAAGGGAGCAATTGATGGAATTTTGCAAGACCAACAGTTTGTTCATCACATACGCATTCTTCGTGCAACCAAAAAAGCAACTGTATACATGGACATTACCATACATACAATACAGTGTGCCCGTGTGCCAATTGTGATTTGAGCTTCTGTGGATGGCAAGACCAGCTTTTTCAATGGGTGTGTGCACACATGGCGGCGTGATCAGACACACACTTCCATTGAAAAGAACAGGACTTAAGATCCCACGTTTTTTGCTATCTGCTACCTTGAAGACCAGAGTTTGAATCCTTGCATGGTCATGGAGACCTACAGGGTGACCCTGAGCAAGTCACAGTCTCTCAGCACTAGAGGAGGGCAAAAACAAAACTTGCCAAGAAAATCCCATGATAGAGAAATGCCTTGAAGATACAACAACAAAAAGCTGAACCTATGCAACTTTAAGAACCATACAGAACTAACAGAAAGGAAGGGAGGTGAGAAAGTTTGGGTAGATAAAACTTAGGAATAGGAGACAGTGATAATTACCAGTCCTGAAGAGGAGGTTCCATGGGAAACAGAGCAGGACTTAGAGTGCATCTGAGGCTATACAGAGAGCAGAGCTCCAGTCTGTGTGACAGAACTTAGGTCTGTAGCAGTAAATTGGCCATATGTGGGGCCTATATTTATATTTGATTTCCTAGCCTCAAGGGCTGCTTGGTACTATCCTGTAGAGTAACAAAGACCTGATGGTTTTCCCAGAGAATCGACCATGGGATTCCAGAATAACTGATGGCTTTAACTTCAGCATAACAAAACATTGACTGGATTTGAGACAATTGTTGGATGGTAGGATGAAAAAAGTGAATAGGGACACAGCCCAAAGTGAGAAGGAAATATGGTCTTTATTTACTTTGCAATGGGACTCACCCAGTCCGTATTTCAAGAGGATATGTGGAAAGCCTGGGAGAGGATGGA
>NW_024823603.1:0-1691 GCF_019175285.1 Sceloporus undulatus
GCTTGGCTATAGTCTTGTAATCTTGAATTCAGTTGTGAGCCTGGAGGGCTCCGTTCTTGGTGGCTACTCTTAGGCTGCAGATCCCCTACCAGGGAGGCTATGCTGTCCCGAGCTGTTGGCTTTCCATGGATGTAGTAAACTGAGCTTCTGCCACCAGATAGATGGGTTTCAGACTCCATGTTAGCATCATGGTCAAGCCTAAGTTGCTGTGGTTAGTTTGTATTAGTGACTTTGATTTTAAAAAAATGCATTAGCTTTGGCAGTTTGAAGCTGGAAGAAGATAACAAACCTGAGAACAGATAAGGGGAATTGGTATTCTCAGTTATTAACCTACTTGCACATAACTATCGGTGTGTGTGTGTGATGCACTTGCACACATTGATTGTCTTTGTTTGGTTCTGCACTATTTTGTTGTGTGCTTTCAAGTTTATTTCCTGATTTGTGATAACCTTAAGGTGAAGCTATTGCATGGATGTCTCATTAAGATGTGTTCAGAGGGGGTTTGTTATTGTCTTCCGCTGAGGCAGAGAATGTGTGATTTGCCCAAGGTCACCCATGGCTGTTGGAGATTTGAACTCTAGTCTCCCAGATCCCTAGTTCAATAGATGGCTCTGTACTACAAGGAAGATATTCCATTGGCCTTACCCTGGGGCGAGGGGACGAACCCCAGCCTAGAATCAAAGAGTTGGAAGAGACTGCAAGGACCACCCAATCCAACCCCCTGCTATGCAGAAACAATGAAACTACTCCTGACAGATGGCCATCCAGCCTCCATTTAAAAACCTCCAAAGAAGGAGACTCTATCACACTCCAAGGGAGTGTGTTCCACTGTCCAACAGCTCTTACTGTCCAGAAATTCCTCCTAACTTTTAAATTGAATCCCTTTTTCTCTATTTTGAATCCATTGCTCCTATTCTCTGGAGCAGCAGAAAACAATCTCACTCCATCTTCAACATGACATCCCTTCAAATGTTTAGACAGGGCGATTGTGGCACCTCTCAACCTTCTCTTTTCCAAGCTAAACATACCCAGCTCCTTAAGACGCCCCTCATAGGTCATGTTCTTGAAATCCCAGAGCCAGCCAGCCATTAGGAGCTAGCTTGTGAGCCAGGGATAGACTGAGGAGAATTAGCTTTTTAGGGATCCAGTTCTATCATTGGCTCTGAGGCGATGATGGATTTCACCAGCTGGAGTGTTTCTCTGCTGTGAACCATCTGCTGCTTTTCACCAATAAAGCATATTCTTATTGTATTAACATGAATCAGTACCAAAGGTTGGGGGAGGTCTGGAATTACATTCACTTTGTGGACAGTACAACAGGCAAACAAAGACCTTTCCAGTTCAGCCATCCACAGGACTTTGCAGAATGGCAAAATAACACATTGCAACAAACAATGTTAATTGTAACATATTACTTTTGAAGTAACAATGTTACCATCACCATGACTTTACAAAGTAATGCTGTGTTTGGTAGCATTATTTTCAATGCTACCAAGGACCTGTTGAGGCAGAGGCAGCGTCTGGGGCCGTTTGGAGGACTCCTCAAGCCCAACCACCATCACCTGGGCAGCCCTCAGGCAGCCTCAGCAGCAGCAGCAGAGCTGGAAGAGGACACGGAGGGCACAAAAACCCTCCAGGAACATCTCCCCCAGCAACCTGTTGAGGCAGAGGCAGCGTCTGGGGCCGTTTGG
>NW_024823604.1:0-1691 GCF_019175285.1 Sceloporus undulatus
GCAACCAGTGGGTCCACTATAGTTGTCACCTTGATTTCACATCTACTTGTTAACCAACACCTGAAAGATAAATATCCTTTCCACCCATCAACAGCAAAAGTATGACATAGCCCACCATCTACTAATAAAAAGCAAAGCAAATACAATATAATTGATTGATAAGTATGGCAGGGATTCTGAGGGACTCAGATCAGAGGGATTTAAAAACTTTTGAAAAAGATGGCTTTTTCCCACTTTGTTAGAAAAAAAGTGTTCAGTTTTTAAAACTAGCATACTGTACCTGAGTCAGTGTTTATGTTTGTTTATCTATATCAGAAAAAAATATTTAATTGAAATGTGTATAAGAATATACCCATATATACTCGACTATGATGGGTTATAGACCGCCACTTTGAGGCGGTCTGCCGCCGCCACCGCTTGCTCCATAAGGGAGCCGTCGTAGCCACACCGCGCGGCTCCCTTACGGAGCAAAAAAGAAGCTCCAAAATGGAGCTTCTTTCTGCGGCGCCTCTGTGACGTCGCGAGGCGATACATAAAGATGGCGGCACCCGTATGAACAGGGTGCCGCCATCTTGTACATATTCTATACGTGCTAGGGTTAGGGGGGTGCGGAAGCACTGCCCCTTCCTAACCCTAGTACGTATAGAATACGTACTAAATGGTGGTCTGTAACCCGCCTATAAGTCAACCTCATGTATAAGTTGAGGGTAGGTTTTGGGGCCAAAATTATGGATTTTGAGATAACCCATGTATAAGTCGAGGGTAAGACTTAGGAGGATGTGACAAAGGATTCAAAGGATGATGCCGAGGAAAACAATGCCAAAGAACTTACAATATGCCAACAGGCATAACTATGCTCATACTAAAGGCTTAACAGATGAGAAAATAGAGGGGGGGTATCAATGCTTCCAGGACAGATTATGCTCTTGCTTTTCACCAGGGCATGGTTCCTTTTAAAATAAGAGTTATAGTACAGTACTTACATTGACCTGTGGATAAGTCGACTTAAGTTTTTGAGGTAAATTTTTTGGCTAAAATTTCTAGACTTATACATGAGTATATACAGTACTTGTGATATCAGCCTGCAGTAGAAAAGCAAATGTTGGCTTTTTTCTTTTTGCCAAAGTATTCCAAAGTTATGTTTCACATTTGCCATGAAAAGAAAAGAGTGCTAAAAATGTAATGCTGGTATAATTCTAGTTGCTGAAACAGAAAACAAGAAGAAGAAGAAAATGGCTAAGGACCTGAAAAACTTCTGGAAATACTTGGAACCAGTTTTGAACAGTGGGAAACAAGGATCAAACCTTTTCCAGATTGCTAGACTCCAGCATATGGTCCATGAATCTACCTTTCCTGCTGATTGGAGTAATAATGATATGGTGGTTAGTAATCTTCTACTTTCTGCAAAGTGTTTGTGTTGTAGAAAAAGCAATCATTTGTATTATATTGTGTTACTGTATTACTTCATTTACATATAACCCATCTTTTCCTCAAGTCTAGGGTGGTGTTTGCATAGTCCAAAATACTCTGGGAGTAGCCCCCCCCCCATACCTGAGGTAGCAGCTCTGACATCCTCCATTACCAGAGGACCTCTGTTGTGATGTCCAGTGACAGTTTGCATGTGCAGCCTGCTGTGCTGCCCAGGGGGGAAATCGCTGTGAGGTCAGAACTAGGTGCTTCATTCAGACCTC
>NW_024823605.1:0-1691 GCF_019175285.1 Sceloporus undulatus
ACTTGGACATTAGCAATTACAGACCAGTCTCCCATCTTCCATTTGTAAACAAGGTGATTGAGAGGACAGTTGCTCTTCAACTCCAAGCAGTCTTGGAAGAATCAGATTATCTAGACCCATTTCAAACTGGCTTCAGGATGGGATACAGAGTCAAGATTGCTAGGCTCACCTTAGATCAACTCCACTTGAGTATTGAAGTGCGACCCTGTTGATGGTTTTGGACCTCTCAGTGGCTTTTGATACTATTGACCATGGCATCCTTCTGGAACGCCTGAGGGAATTGGGGATCGAGGGCAATGTATTGCAATGGTTCCAGTTCTATCTCTCAAGCAGATTCCAGATGGAGATGCTTGGGGACAGTTGCTATCTAAAAGGGAGCTTAAATCCGGTGTTCCCCAGGGCGCCATCCTATCCCCAATGCTATTCAACATCCACATGAAACCGCCAAGGGAGTTCATCCAGAGGCGTGGGGCGGGGTGCTATCAGTATATCCTTTTGTTGCTGCTACAGTCTGCAAGTGAGAGGCAATTAAAGGTAACTTTGTAAAGCTACTTTAGAAGCCATTGGAGACTGTAAGAGAATTGGGACAGAAACATAGCCTTTAATCTACTTTAAGCTACTCAAGCTGCTTGTGAAGCTGCTTTTTGACTACTCTATTTCTTTTTTTATTTTTTCTCTCTCCCTGAACTGCTTCATAATGTTTTTGTTGTTATTTCATATGTATTGGACTTGAGAGGAAGTGTGAAGAAGAGGGAGATAAGTGGAACTACAAACTGTAAGAGTAATTACAAATCAATTATAAATAATAATGGCTTCAGCTGTGAGAAAAGCTGCAGCTGCTGCAGCAGCACAGATTCAGCAGCAACAAAGAAGAGGATCAACTGAACTCAACCCACTTTTGGAGGAAATAAGGAAAATAGATGATAAAATGGAAAATATGCAAGCTAATCTCCAGCAAGAGATTAAGAGTTTAAGCGTGGATTTGAAACAAGACTTTAAAATGCAAATTAAAAAGATCTCTCAATCAGTTGATGATATGATGAAAGATGTAAATCAAGCTAAATCAAAAATTTGGAAGAGAAAACTAAAGAGATAGAAGAAACAACGGAGAAAATGACAACACAACACGAGAGCGAATTGGATCAAAAGGCTTTAGAGGATTTAAAAATAAGAGAAAATTGTCTGAAGGTTCGCGGGCTAAAGGAGTTGAAAAATGAAAATCTACATGATTATGTAGTCACAGTGCTAGCAGAATATACAGAAATACCAAAATTCAAATATTCATGGGAAATTAACAAGGCATTCAGAGTGAATTCTGCTATGGCAAGAGAGAAAAACACTGCAAGAGACACAGTGACTTACTTTGTGAGGAAAAAAGCTAGAGATGATGTGCTTTTCCAAAGCTACCATAAAGAATGGAACATTGAAGGGAATGAAATAAAAATTTACAAAGACATACCCAAGCGAATCTTACGGAAACGGGAAGACTACAAATATTTGACTGTACAACTAAGTAAGAATTTTTTTTTTTACAAATGGGAAAAACTAGAGGGCATTTCAGTTAACTACAAACAGAAATGTTATAGACCCAAAACAATACAGAAAGCAAAAGAATTCTGGAAAAAAATTGGTCAAGAAATTCAGAATACATTTGTAAGATGTAATTAAACAAATCAACAAAGGGAAGATAT
>NW_024823606.1:0-1691 GCF_019175285.1 Sceloporus undulatus
TGATACACAGAGAGATACACACACAGATATCACTATATAGATATATATACATACATAGAGATATTGAGATATAGATACACACACATACATATATACATATATAGAGAGAGATTAACCACCCAGTTTTTGAAATTTCAGGTATCGTGGGATGTGGGGGTGGTATGAGTCCCATATTTTATACTTTGTTGTAAATTCCTTCTTGTGCTCCTTTTTCTTTCCTCAATGGATTAATGCCATTTCCCTTGATCCTTGCCCATTCTGCAGCTCCCAGAACCCATCCTGCCATTCCGGATGTACAACAGCCTGATAGGGTTGGCCAAGGAGAGCCTGCAGGGGGGAACTGAGGGGGGCAAGGCCGGGAAGAGTGTGGCCGAGATGGTGGACAAAGGAGCCAAGACAGAGAAAGCGGTGCTGGTGCTGGTGGCCAAACTGCGAGAGCTGCTGAAGGAGCTTCCGCCGGAGAACTTGGCCACCATGAAGTTCATTGTGCAGCACCTGAGAAGGTAAGTCCTTGCTTGGGTTGTGGACCTCCAATTTTGAGGCAGATGGAAATCTTCCGGGAACACAAGTGTTGAAATACGAGGCACTCCAATTTGCAGAGAACTGCCTCAAATTGAGGAAAAACCTACCAAATCCACCATGGGCCAATCGATCAATAAATCATTGATTGACTATCTTGATGGGCAGCAGTTACTCTCTAGGGTTTCAAGGAGGATTGCAGAATCTAAGGGTCCAAGAGTTGGCAGGGGTCCCCTGGGTCATCTAGTTCAGCCCTCCACTTAATACAGAGACTCCAGCTAGAACAACTTTGGCTCACCAGATGTTTTTGTACTTCATCTCCCAGAAGCCCTAGTCAGTTTGGCCAACAGTCAGGAATTCTGGGAGCTGGAGTCCAAAACATCTGGAAGACCAAAGTCTGGGAAACACTGAGCCACAGCATCCCCAGCAGAACTGGCAAGCCAGCTTCAGACACTTCCCTGAATTTCCAATTTCCTCATGTTTTCCATTTCTCAGTTTCTACTCGAGTCATGCCTCATTTTGTCCAAATCCTTTCCCAGGATTGTGGAAGTTGAACAAGAGAACAAGATGACCTCCGGCAACCTGGGCATCATCTTTGGCCCCACATTAATGCGCCCTCGACCCACTGAAGCCACCATTTCCCTCTCTTCCCTGGTTGACTACCCCCATCAGGCACGGATCATTGAAGCACTCATCATCTTCTACTCTGCCATCTTTGAAACTGACCAGACGTTTGCAGATGGTTTAGAAGAAGCTGCAAAGGAGGAGGAGGAGGAAGAGAAGGAACCCATTGGGAACCAGGTGAATGGAAATTTTGGGAGCAGGGTCAGGGTGGCATTGCAAGAGGGAAACCTGCGTGCCAATGATGTCCTTTGGCTACCTTGGTCCCACTAAGATCTTGTCTCTCATGTGCAGGAAAACACCAGTGTTCAGCCACATGATGGAGTCCCATACCATCTGCCAACTCCTGACCAGGCAGAGGCAGCTCTTCATGAGGACTCATACGGAGGTGAGATGGAACCATGCTTTCTTAATCACCTTCTGATTGTCCCGATTTGGCAGAGATAATCCCAGTTTAATCCTCTGCCGTCCCACCTCTCATCTGTGTTTAAAATGTCCCAGCTCTCTCTCCTCCTTTCAGCTTCTCCCTTTGTCCTCAACTTACTTCAGTT
>NW_024823607.1:0-1691 GCF_019175285.1 Sceloporus undulatus
ATGCATCCCTTAATGGAAAGATACACTGTCATTAATTTTTAAACAGTTTCCACTTACTTGGTAAATGCTGATCTTGTATAGCTTATTTTAACAATCCCAAATTATTTTCAGTATGTCTTTCCAAGCTACGTCTTGTTTTCTAAACAGGTTTCCTCACTTAAAATGCAAAACCTATCTGCAGCATCACAGCCATACAAACCAAAAGAAATTCAGGAAGAAAGGTCTTAATTCAAAACCTGTAATGATCATGCCCAGGACTGGTAAAGAAAGGCCAATACAATTTGTGGATAAAACTCTGTCTGATGATTTAAACACGAGTGACACTTTCTTGCAAACAGGGTCTCTTTAAACTTGTGAAGCAAATTAAGTCAGTTGTCAATTTAGTAAAGGAATTTCAAAATCCAGAATGGCCAGAACATTTACTTTGTTAGACAGTCTTAACACTACATTAGTCATTTCAGTGTTTGTTGTATTGAGCTGAAGCAAATATTAAAATGCAATTCATCAGACCTTCCCATTCAATTTTATGTTAATTTATATCCCTCCTTTCGATTCCCTTTTGCATTTTCAAATTGATTCTCCTGGAAAGCACGTGTAGCACTTTACATTGTTGTTGTAATGTGCAGTATTGGATATTTCCCTGAACAGCAAAACTAAGAGCCACTGGCAATGTGCAGTCATAACATATTCAAATTCTAAAACAGAAAGATACAGGCTAGAATACTGCTGTTAGTTCCAACTAGAGTACACACACTGAATCAGTGGTACTTAGACAAATGTTTACTCACAAAGTTACCTTTGATTCCATCATTGATAGGTCTACTCTGCAACAATAAATCCTAACAAAAGAATTTAGGCCTGAATTTCTGACCTAAAGTACAAGAAAACTGCAGTCCTAAATATATACTTTCCTATGAGTGATCTTGTGAGTCACTGTGGTATAGTGGTATGAGCACTGAACTATAACTCTGGGAGACCAGGGTTTGAATCCCTGAGCATGGAAACATACTGAGTGATCTTGAGTATGTCAGAATCTCTAAGCTTCAGAGGGAAGCAAAGGCAACCTTCCTCCCTGAACAAATCCTGCCAAGAAAATCCCATGATGTGTTCACCTTGGGATCTCTGTAAGTTATAAACTATTTGAAGGCCTCCAATAATAATAATGAGTGAACCTATAGCTCATGCAACCAGCTTCTTTCTTTCATTTAATGTCTGACCATATATATATATATTTGCTGTTCTAATATAAAAATGACTGTGCTTTGTTATCAGGCACCAACTATAATCCCTTAAAGTTGGAATTCCATCCTCCCTTCTTCCCTTTATCTTTACCCTGCTGTTTCTGAAACTGGGACTCAATGTGGTTTACAAAGTAAAGAACATTAAAAACAATTCATATGAAGTTAACAAACATACAAAAAGCTCTGATTAAAACAGCATTAAACTAACAGCAAAATTAAAAACATTTGCAAGATTAATTTAAAACAAAGGCTAAAAATATTAAAATGCTTGGAAAAGCCCTTTTCTTGTACAACAACCAATTCCCAGAAGTCCTCATCTGCTACCAAAATAACAGTAATCCTATTCATACTTACCTGGAAAGAACCTCCCATTATGCCAAGGGGACTTACTTCTGAGAAGACATGGAGTCTACTAGCTATAATTCTTGAATTCCATGTTGATATAGGCGC
>NW_024823608.1:0-1690 GCF_019175285.1 Sceloporus undulatus
CCAATGCCCCCTCTCCTGGCCCTTCCCAGAGGTCCCTTCCTGTCCACAGAGAGCTACGCAATCCTGGCTTTGCTCCTGCCTTCCCCTCCTGGCTCCCAGAGGCCTAGATTCATAGAATCATAGAGTTGGAAGAGACTACAGGGCCATTCTGTCCAACCCCATTCTGCCTTGCACCAATCAAAGCATCCCCAACAGATGTCCATCCAGCCTCTGTTTAAAGGAAGGAGACCCCACCAAAATCTCCGAGGGAGTTTGTTCCACTGTCAATCAGCCCTTACTGTCAGGAAGTTCCTCCTAATGTTGAGGTGAAATCTCTTTTACTGCAGTTTGCACCCATTGTTCCATGTTCTAGTCTCTGGAGCAGCAGATAACAAGCTGGTTCCCTCCTCAATATGATATCCCTTCAAATATTTAAACAGGTCTATCATATCACATCTTAACCGTCTCTTTTCCAGGCTAAACATCTCCAGCTCCCTAAGTTGTTCCTCATAGGGCATGGTTTCCAGACCCTCCATCATTTTAGTTCCTTTGGACACGCTCCAGTTTCTCCACATCCTTTTTGAAATGTGGTGCCCAGTATTCCAGGTGAGGCCTGACCAAAGCAGAATAGAGTAGCACTATTACTTCCCTTGATCAAGACACTATACTTCTATTGATGCAGCGTAAAGTTGCATTGGCCTTGTTAGCTGCTGCATCGCACTGTTGACTCATGTTCAACTTGTGGTCTACTTGAATATCTCTAAGACAAAGATGGGCTACTGTTGAGGATTGAGGGGGTCACATTGGCCCCCAGGGGATCTTCAGCCCCTAAACAGCCCGGGTACCTCTTGCCTTCTCCTTCCACTGTTCACATACGCCTCTCCCCTCGGGGACATGTCTGCCACCCAAAGCTCACAAACCAGTCAGTTAAGAGCCTCCACAACTGCTTCCTTTCCCCAAGCTGTTCTAGGCCCCACTATCCTTACCAACTACTTAAAACTACTAGCATTTAAACTACTAACAATTTCCCCCTAAACCCCAATACCATTCTGGATGAACCACAGAAGCTGGTTCTGACAATTGGCAATTTACAATGGGGAATTTAGAATCCTTATAAAGTGGGGAGCAATAGTGCCTCACTAAACTACAAATTCAAATATTCTACAGGATGTTGCTATCACAATTAAACTACGCTTGACAAGAATCTAGAACTCTTAGTAGACCACAAGTTCAACATGGGGAAACAGTGTGATGCAGCAGCTAAAAAGGCCAATGTGATTCTAGGCTGCATCAATACAAGTATAGTTTCTAGATCAAGGGAAGTAATACAGTAGTGCCACTCTATTCAGCTTTGGTCAGGCCTCACTTGGAATAATACTGTGTCCAGTTCTGGGCTCCACAATTCAAAAAGGATGTTGAAAAGTTGGAACATGTGCAGAGGAGGGCAACTAAAATGGTGAAGGATCTGGAAACCATCAAGCCCTATGAGGAGCGGCTTAGAGAGCCGGGTATGTTTACCCTGGAGAAAAGAAAATTAACAGCGGATATGATATCCATGTTTAAATATTGGAAAGGGTCGTATTGAGGATGGAGCAAGCTTACTTTCTGCTGCTACAGAGAAAAAGAGACACCACAATGGATGCAAGTCACAGAGAAAGAGGTTACACCTAAACATTAGGAGGAACTTTGGGACTTTAACAGCTCTTCGACA
>NW_024823609.1:0-1690 GCF_019175285.1 Sceloporus undulatus
ATTTATGAAGCGCTGTAAATTTACACAGCGCTGTACATACAATCTTTTAGTTAGACGAATTCCCTGCCCTCGGGCTTACAATCTAAAAAGACAAGACACAGAAGGAGAAGGGGGTGGTGGAGGGAAAGGGTATGTTGCTATGCGGACGATGTTGTTATCCTCTCGTTATCCCCCATTGGACTTAAAAGAGCCCTAAACTCTTGCTTTGTTTTGCAAAGAGGAGAAATTAATAATTAACTCCTCTAAGACTAAGATTCTTACTTTTGCTCATCGCCCCAAACTGAGACAATGGACACTTGATAGACAACACATAGAGCAGGTTAAGACTTTCAAATATCTAGGGATTGTATTTCATGCCTCTGGTAGGAGAACAGCCCATTCAGAACTTGTCATCAGTAATGCCCAAAGAACCATAACGGCTATTCTAAGATTTTCTTTCACTAAAGGTCCTCAGTTTATTCTGGCCGCAATCAAACTGTTTAATGCCAAGGTTCGCCCTCAACTTCTATACAGAGCCCAACTGGGACCATATAGTAACATCAATATAATTGAACGTGTGCAAACTAAGTTCCTTAGGAGAATCTTTCAGGTCGCCCATTGTGTTCTGAATGCTGTTCTTAGAAGGGAGGCTGGGACTATTAAAATAGAATCTAGTCTGTGGATCAGTATACTTACCTATTGGCAAAAATTGCATAAAACTTCTGGAGGTCTGACAAATTTAATTTTTCTGGATTTTTTTAAATCCTCTTGGGAAATTTCTCTTCTCAAGAAATTAAATGAATTAGGTCTCAACAAAAATGAAATTCTAAAGCTTGACACCAATAGAGCTAAATCTGTTATTAAACAAAAAATCCTAGAAGTAGAAAGATACATGGACTTCGCTTCACTCCCACAATATGCCATGTTCAGTGTTCAAGCTTTGGTCCCCTCCCCAGCTCCATATCTGTTCCATGTTACCCTCCCGAAGTTTAGAAGGGCTTTAATTCTGGCACGCTTCAATGTGTTGCCCATGGCCATGTTGGAAGGTAGATTTAAAAAAACACCTTTTGAACTTCGTTTTTGCCCATGTGGCTCTGGCGCTGTTGAAACCAATGAGCATGTTCTCCTTTATTGTCAATTCTATAGAGACATTTGTCACCAACTGATTAGCCCACTACTGAGTAAATTCCCAGGTAAAACTGACTCCTTCTATTTATGTCTCCTACTGGATAACAATGATTCTACAGTATCCCATAAGGTGGCTAAATTTTGTTACATTGTTTGTAAACTGTGCCCTCAACTGACAAATGGCCATTTTATTACCGTGTAGAAAGATCTGTTTGGATACTGTACACGTATAGTCTACTATCAGTTTATATTTTAACCTGTTACTGTTATACTGATAAGCTGTTTGTGTGGTTTTGTTTTTATACTGGTCAAAGACCGAATAAATTTTATTACTATTACTATATTATATGTATAACCTGATGTTTATGTGATGTTATGGATAATATTGATAAATGGGTAAGTATAATTTATAACTGGGATTTCATTGACCAACATAACCATGTGTTTATATGTGTCAATGAATCTGTTAAAGGGGGAAGGTGTGTGGTGCAGAGAACACCCGGCTGACCAATCAGAAGGCAGCTGAAGACCAGCCCATAGGATGTGGGCTGGGACTTTTGAAAATTCCAAGCTGTTAGAGAAG
>NW_024823610.1:0-1690 GCF_019175285.1 Sceloporus undulatus
TGTATAATAAAATCCTAGTGTATTCTCTCTCTTTGGCCAGAAAGAGCAAAACCTCTTTTGTGCTTTTGAAGCAGAGGCCAGCTGTCCATCTGTCTCAGGGAGGGCTTCGGCCGCGCTTTCCTACATGGCATCCAACATATCCCTTGTTGGGATATAGAGCAACCTGGCATGCTGAGCCCTTCTAGGAATATAAATGCACATCTATGCAAGTTTTGTTGCGTACAAACAGCCCCCTCCCCATTTCCATGAGCGCACCCCACCTTTTGCCCCTTGAAAGGGAACTCCATTATCTCTTTGCTCTTGTCGGAGAAGCATGCCCTCCCTTGCCTCCAAAAGGAAACCTCCTTAAGAAGCATGCAGTCTGCTTTTCTTCCTACTCTATGGACTCATGCAGAAGTCTAGAAATTTGGGTTAAAAAATTGACCCCAAAAGCCTGAGTTAGCTTATCCATGGGTCAATGTAAGCACTGCATTTCAAGGCATATATATGTATCTCTGTGTGTGTGTATACACAGCTGTCCCTCCATATTCACTAGGGTTAGGGGAACAAGACCCCCGTGAATATGGAAAAAGCACAGATAACAAAAACACCATGTTTTTCCCTGAGAGGACACCTCTAGGAATGATCTCTAGGTCCTCCAGGGCAACTCTGTGGTCAATGTCCAGCATACACTGACCATAGAATGGCAATGGAGTAGCCACAAATTCAGTGCAGAGTTGCCCTGGAGGACCTCCGAGACAGTCCTAGAGAGAACATCTCAATGAAATCCGTGAATAATCAAATCCGCAAATATGAAAGCCACAAATATGGAGGGATGACTGGCAAGAGTTTCATCTGCCCTGGAAGCACTTGGCCCCCTTCTGCTCTCTCAGCCATCCAGCCTTTCCTATGAGCACAAAGAGTTATGTCTGCTGGGAACCATGAAGCCCTATGAGGAACGACTGAGGGAGCTGGAGAAGAGAAGGTGAAGAGGTGATAGGATATCCCGCCTTCCATCCACCCTGTTAACCCAAAAGAACCGGGGGTCCTCCCAACCATACCACAGACCCTTACCTTGCTCCTTTGTAATGCCAGGTCGGTGAGGAATAAATCTCATGTAATCTATGATTTATTGGAGGAAGACGATGCCGACTGGCCTCTTTCACAGAAACCTGGCTGGGGATGGCCAGCAATGTGACCTGGGCTAAAGCCCTCCGCTGGGACGGTTATGCCGTCAAGGAGCAGGTTAGGGAAAGTGGGCCAGGGAACTGCCTTGGCCCATAAAAGTAACATCACCCTGACCAGGAGACCTATCCAGAAAATAGATCACATTGAGTGTATCTACCTGGCCTTGAAGGCTAGGGACAGTCTGGGGATCCTGTTGGTCTAGCGTCCACCCGTGGCCTCACAGACTCCCTGCCCGACCGGACACAGCTGTCTCGGAGCTGGTGCCTCAATATCCCCTTCGCGGCCGGATCATTACAACTGACAGGTGCAGCTCAGGAGTTCATTGAATACCATGACCGCCATGGGCCTGCCCCAGTTAGTCTCTGGTCCCACACATTCTGCTGGTAATGCACTCAATGTAGTCATTAGTACGGATGAGGAAAATACGTGGGCACAGGTCATTCATACCTCTGGCCTGTCATGGACGGATCATTTTCTGGTCAAAGTAGGACTAAAGGCTACTACCCGGATCCCCCTCGGAGCT
>NW_024823611.1:0-1690 GCF_019175285.1 Sceloporus undulatus
AACCAGCTGATTTGTGTTGATTTATTCCACAGCTGAGCTCCACATTTCCCCCCCAAATGTAGTGTGAATTGAATAAAAATTGTAAATGTCAAGAAATGATAGCTGGCACCAATATGATACAAAAACTCAATCACAAATAGATGTAATCATATTTCAAGCTTAAATTTCTGCAGAATTTATTGCTAAGGAATGCTGGGAAAATTGCAGTTTATTGTGGCAACAGAGCTCTCTGACACAGAAGGCTAAAAAATCTCACAAAACTACAGTTCCCAGGATTCCCTGGCACTGAGCCAAGGCGGTCAAAGCGATCTCAAACTGGATGATTTCTGCAGTGTGTTTTGAACTTTATCTCTTCCAACTGATAGGCCTACCCTATCCATTTTAAACTATGCATTTTAAATGGGGATGTTTTAATTTTATACTGGTTGATTTTTAATGTGACCTATATATACAGTATATGTGTTTTAATTTAATGCGTTGAAATGGTTTTATGGGTTTTGCTCTATGTTGTACCCCACCTTGTGCCTTGAGGAGAGGCAGGTAAAATAATAATAATAATAATAATAATAATAATAATAATAGTTGTTGTTGTTGTTGTCATTGTTATGCCATAATTTTCTAGCGTGAAAGAGCCTTGAGGTCCAAGTGATACACCATTTGATTTGTGGAGTCTTCTCTGACCCTTGAGTTTTCTGACTTCTTTTCTTAACTTTTCTGACTTAGTGAGTTCTATTGTGTGTCTGCCACACACACATATGTACAACAACACACCTAAGAGAGACTTTTTATCTTCTTCAGAATAGGACCACCTCACTGAAAATCACTTTTGCATTCTTGCCACATTGTTCACGGAAGATGCCAGTTTTCCTCCCCAAAAGGCTGTAAGAAGAGATTATCCCAATGGCTATTAAAGTCATTCAGAGAAATTTTGTCCTGGTGGGTTGTTGGTTTTGTTGCTGTTATTATTATTATTACTGGCAATTGAAAATGGGCATGTTTGCAGATGCACCATCACACAATGCTAAGTCTGTGAGTTCAGTTTGTGGTGGATTATGTGATGAAAACTAATCCCGGGGCACTGCAATAACTTGTCTATATGCTTGGCGGTTAGGTCCACATTCCTGACTCCTAGTAAGTGCATAGTTTCCAGATGTAAGGGAATATGCATTATTGTTATCTTTATTATTCTGGAAGCCCCCCCCCCCCACATGACCACATGTCTCAGATTAGAAAACCTTGCCCAACAGGTGAGGCTATACATTGAGAAGCGACAAGAGCAAGAGCAAGCACCACTTCATACTTTGCAGGCTGAGCGACACCATGGAGGAGGACTTCACTGGCAAAGAGGCTCACCAGAAGCATTTCCATGCCAAAGATTACTTAAACACCTATATGACTTTGGGCTCTGCTGACTCTTCAGGCTGCGATGCCGCATTCAGCGATGTCATGGACAAGCTCCACAAGACATTCACAAAGGGTGAGATTTTTCTTTTGCATTGGTAGGCTGTCCCCCGCTTTGATTCGGGGTGCTATTTGTGACAGACAGGATTTTATACCAATGCTTTGTATGGTTTTATATCAGCGTTGCAACCCGGTCCTTAAAATGCACAGGAGGGATCCTTTTGGGGGTCAATGGGATTACAAGGCTAGTAGGAAAATGGGGATTTGTCTTCTCTTCAGCCCCAAAAAG
>NW_024823612.1:0-1690 GCF_019175285.1 Sceloporus undulatus
GTTCTAGAAAGATATCATCCAATTCCTCCGTCTGACTTGGGGGTCTGTAGTAGACTCCCACTGTAACATCCTTGTTGTTTCCCTCCCCTTTAATTTTTACCCAGATGCTCTCCACCTGGCTTCCAGGATTGATGTCCTGGATCTCTTCACTGGTGTAAATATCTCTGATATATAGTGCTATTCCTCCTCCTTTCTTGTTTGGCCTGTTTCTCTTAAAAAGGTTATACCCCTCTATTTCCACATTCCAATCATTTTCTGAAGATACCAGCCACAGATGCTGGCAAAACATCAGGAAGAAACTCTTCTAGAATATGGCCACATAGCCCCAAAAACTATTTGTTTGTTTGTTTGGTGGTTGTTGTTGTTAACTTCCCTTGAGCTGACCTCGATTCATGGTGACCCTGTGGAAAAGATAACTCTAAGCCTGCATCTGCACCACAGCAAAAGTGGCTTGACACAACTTTAACTGCCATGACTCAATGCTATGGAATTCTGGGCATTGCAGAGCCCTGGTGCCACAGCAAGCATTGAGTCATGGCAGATAAAGTTATATCAAACTAGATTATTTCTGCAGCTCCCTGTCCTCAATCTCTCTGCTAAGGCTAGCGTCTTCCCTGGTCGGATCTATCCATTCAGCATGCAGTCTCCCTCTCTTTCTTTTCTACTTTTCCTAGCATCGTTGTCTTTTCTAATGATTCATGCCTTCTCATTATGTGGCCAAAGTATGACAGCCTCAGTTTAAACATCTTAGCTTCCAGGCTAGATGGATGGACTCTATTAAGGAGGTCACAGGTATGAATTTGCAAGGCCTAAGCAGAGCAATGAAGGACAGAGAGTCTCATCCACAGGGTCACCCTGAGTCGAGATTGACTCAAAGGCGATTAACAACAACACAATGTGCTTTATGAATGGGGCACTTTGAACTAACTGCACTTTCCTAGTTATCTTCAAGGGTAGCCCCGCATAGAGTGTATTGCAGCAATCTAATCAGGAAGTTTCCAGTGCATGGCCTGCTGTGGATATCCCTATCTAAGAAAGGCTATATAGCTGGCAGACCAGTGCATACTGGGTCTAAACATTCTGAGCCACAGAGTCCACCTTGGACTCTAGTAACAAAGATGATAGTAAGAATAGTTTTTGTGGGGGTTTTTTGGACTATGTGGCCATGTTCTAGAAGAGTTTATTCCTGATGTTTCGCCAGCATCTGTGGCTGGCATCTCAGAGAATGTTGGCATAGAAGAGAGTTCAGGAAACGTCAGGAATACACTCTTCTAGATCATGGCCACGTAGCCCAAAAAAAACCCCCAAAACTATGGATGCCAGCCATGAAAGCCTTCGACTTCACAAGGTATGAATACTTCTAAACTATGCATCTGCTTTGTAATTGGGAGTGTAACCCCATCCAGAGTAGGAAGCTTATCTGACTCATTTTATTGGCCATTATGAGCATGAGAAGGGGACACTTGGGGCCGCGCGTGACCAAGAAAAATCGGATTTTACCACACAGCAGTGTCTTCAAAATGGCCCTATTCCATCCCCCCAGAGCCTTCTGAATGAAGCAAAGGATGCTCCTAAGCACTGAATGGGGATGGCTTGGGGCCAGGGGATGGAATGGGGCCATTTTGAGGACGCGGCTGTGCTGTAAAATCCATTTTTTCTCGGTCACACATGGCCCCAAGCGCCCCCTTCC
>NW_024823613.1:0-1690 GCF_019175285.1 Sceloporus undulatus
GGATTATAAGAAGAAGGAATCCACTCTTCCCCCCCCCAACCAAAACGCAGGGGGCCTGCCAGATCTCCTCTCCCTCTTTCCTTCCCTGCCCCCTCCTTGGGGGATTCCTTGGGGCCCTGGTACTTATCATGAGAAGAGAGGGCAGGGGGACCATTAGAGAGAGGCATGACCATGGAGGGGGGTCCAAAGATAAAAAGGGCTTTGAGGAGCCCCCCTCCATCCTGGAAAGTGGGACAGAGGAGAGGCCCTCCCTTCTGATGCCTCATTTGGAGAAGATTTTTGTGCCAAATAAAGAGCACCACACAGCATTGGCTTCAATAGCATTGGAAACAACATTATTATTATTTTTTGGGGGGGGAGTTTTCTCTGGGGTCTTGGGGGGAGGAGGAGGGAATCTGGGACTTGACTCAGGCATTTCCCTCCAGAACTCTATTAGAGCCTTCCACAGCTCACTGTGATGCTTTAAATGACCATTTTGCAAATAAAATCTCTCAGATAAGAGCCAACTTGGATGCTAACATTATTGCTGAATGCATGTGCATATGCGCCTGTGTGTGTTTGAATCCCTGTTTCCAATAAAAGAGACATTGATTGTACTTAGAGCCTCTGCCTCATTTGGGGATTTCTAGTTCCTGGTATCTAGATCGAAGGGGCAATCCCTGAGGTGTAGTAACAGGCCTCCTCTTGTGACCATGAGCTAATTAAATTCCCCATTGATAATTTGGTCACTGTTCACTGTTACAGTAGAAAGTTGGTATGTACATAAATCTGACTTGCCTCATAAAATTCATTGAACGGCTCTCACTAAAGACAAAGGTCTGAGTCCCATTATGTCTAAGCCCCTTAGTGGCTTCCATCTTAGTGGGACAGTGAATCCATGTTGGTTTTAATCTTGACTGTCCAAGGCATTGAATTTATTGGGGGGAAGAGAGTTCAGTAAAAAGTCTGGGGTGGATTTAATGCTCCCCTGCTCTGACCTCCGTTACTTTAAGGATAAATTCTCAATGGGGAGGAAAAACTAACTCTCTTTGCAAGACAGCCAGATGCGAACACGCTGCCCAACTCTAAAACACATGGAAAGTGCATGAGCTTCTTCTGTACCTTGTCAGTTAGTTCCAGGTCATCCTCTGATTCTATGAGATCCATGTTTCTGCAGCCATGCCAGTAAGATCCCAGCGGCAAATGTGAGTCATCCTCCAATCCGCATTCAACATCCAAATGGGCTGCTTTGACTCCGTAGGTCAGAGGAAACCTGTCCATTTGAACAAAAAGATGAGGTGGTGCTCCTTTTCCATATTGTGGCTTTTCTCCTAATAACTCCAAGCCATTGTCCTCCAATGTCCTCTTTCCCTCCCAGTTAACATTTGTAGATTATCCCTTGCAGATCTTGGAGAACGAACTTCCAACCAAAGGAATAGCACTATCCTTATTTTACTAGTATGTGTTCTTTTTTAAGAAATGCTTTTGTTCATTCTATATTTTGTATCCTAAGCCACCTTGAGACCCACTGATGGGAGAAAGGTGGGATGAAATGCAATAAATAATGCAACCATACAATTCAAAGAACATACAATAGGAATGAATGAATAAGAAGGATGCTTTCAGGTGAGATCAACCAGTCCAACTTGTGATGCCTTCACAAAGCAGGAGTAGGTTCCTCTGTAAGAAAGACAGCACTCAAAACACTGAC
>NW_024823614.1:0-1690 GCF_019175285.1 Sceloporus undulatus
CCACCTAGAATACTGTGTCCTGTTCTGGGCACCACAATTGAAAAAGGACATTGAGAAACTAGAGCATGTCCAAAGGAGGGCAACTAAAATGGCGAACAGTCTTGAAACCATACCCCATGAGGAACGAACGCCTTAGGGAGCTGGGGATGTTTAGTCTGGAGAAGAGAAGGTTAAGAGATGATATGATAGCCCTGTTTAAATACTGTACTTGAAGGGATGTCACATTGAGGAGGGAACAAGCTTGTTTTCTGCCGCTCCAGAGACTAGAACCCGGAACAATGGATGCAAGCTCCAGGAAAAGAGATTCTAGCTCAACATTGGGAGAAACTTCCTGACACTAAGGGCTGTTCGACAGTGGAACACACTTCCTCAGAGTGTTGGGGGTCTTTAAGCAGTGGCTGGGTGGCCATCTGTCGGGGATGCTTTGATTGAAAGTTCCTGCATGGCAGGGGATTGGACTGGATGGCCCTTGTGGTCTCTCCCAGCTCTATGATTCTATGACTATATTGATGGTAGCTGATGGTGGTGGTGGTGATGATATCCAGTCAGGATAACATTCAGAGGGATACACACAGCCTTTAAATCCCATGTACAAACAAAACACCAGGGCAGTCTTGCTGGAAGAAAAGTCCACAAAGTCTTTGTGCTGTAGACATCCAAACATGACTATGGCCCAGTCCAGACAGGCCTATAGTGCGCCCTTATCACATGCTAGGGGTTGGCCGAGGACACACCGCCCATACTTGCCTCACCCCTAGCATGTGACAAGGGCGTCAAAATGGCAGCGCCATGTACACACGGGTGCCGCCATTTTGACGCGATGGACGTTTAGCGTCTGCACATCACGCCCCCATAATGACGTGGCGAGTGCGCCACTAGCGCACTGCGGTGTCATGGCGCCACAGAAAGAACCCATTTTTTGCAGGTTCTTTTTGCTGCACGAGGGAGCTGTGCAGTTTATCCACTTCAGCTTCCTTGCGCAGCAAAAGAAGGCATGGGCATATCCCACCTATGTCTCAGAACCTATGTTTGCGCAGTCCAGGACGTAAAATGTCCTACTACATGCTGATTGTCCCTTATCTGAAATGCTTGGAACCAGACGTGTTTGTGATTTTGGAATACAGTAGAGTCTCGATTATCTCTCCTGTGTACAGGGTGCTGCCATTTTGATGCCCTCATCACGTGCTAGGGGTGAGGCAAGTATCCAACGTTCTGGATTATCCAGCGTCCCATGCTTCTTCGTGCTCATGAAGAAGTATGGAACATCGGATAATGGTGCCTCGCCATTGGGGACAAAAGTCCCTCCCCTCCTTCTCCCCAGCTTTGTTTCTGCAGACTCCCTTCGGGCTCAGGAAAACAACACCCATCAAGCTCAGGAAAACGAAGCCGTGGAGGAGGCACTCAGCCCAGGCCTCTTCACGGCGGCTTGGTTTTCTTCAGCCCGAAGGAAATCCGCGGACTCCCATCAGGCTCAGGAAAATGAAGTCATGGAGGAGAGGCCCTGGACCCTCCAGATTATCCATCATTTTCAGTTATCCGACTGTCAGCCCACTCGTTTATGTTGGATAATCAAGACTCTATTGGAGCCCTGGAGGCACAGTGGTTAAATGCCTGTACTACAGCCACTCACTTAAAACCATAGTGAAAGGGCTCAAGCTCGACTCAGGCTTGCATCCTTCCGAGGAGGTCG
>NW_024823615.1:0-1690 GCF_019175285.1 Sceloporus undulatus
TGTTGTTGTTGTTTTGGAGCCATCCTCTGAGGCTGAGAGAGTGTGACTTGGGGTTCCCCACTCCCTCCCACCAAAAAAAAGGATGCTGTGTGTCTTCAAGATGTTGCCACCCTCAAGCAGTGGACCTCTCCTGAGGTTTTCATGGCAAGTTTCTTTGGAGAGTCTTTCTTTCTTTTTTTGGCCATGAACCATCCTCTGAGGCTGAGAGAGTGTGACTGGTGAGGTTTTTGAAAGGATGCTGTGTGTCTTCAAGATGTTGCTGTAGTTTTGTGAGACATTTAGCTTTCTCTGTCAGAGTGCTCTGGTGCCACAATAAACTACCATTCCAAGAATTCCCTAGCACTGAGCCAGGGCAGCTAAAAAAGCAGTCTCAAAAAGTGGATTATTTCTGCATTGATAACAATGAAGAAGCCTTAAGCAAGCCAAAAACAGAGTCCAAAAGAGAGAGAGAGAGAGAGAGATAAATAGCTAAAAATAATCTACCTTGAATGTCAGGGCACTAAAAATAATTTTTAAAAATATTTGCAATCTGGCATCCTGCCACACAGTGTTCCTGAAAATGCCCTTATTATCAGCCATAGCTGAGGGAGAGAGGGCAGAAGAAGTTAGGAATCTAAAAATAGTTTCCAATAAAGATCCCTGCAAAGCATACATATAAAATTGCTTCAGAAAACAAACTAGTGTATGTGTGTCTAGGAAGGGGAAAGAATGACCACTCCTTTCTTCTGCATTGGAATTTGTGGATTCGGTTTCTTTTGTTCTCGTGATCAAATTCCTTGCTCAGTTCCTTGGGATGATTATTATTTTTTTACATTGTTTTGATTAAACACATACAGTTAAATACATAAAATAACATTTAAAACCACACACAGACACAAAAGGAACGCAATCCCCTCCCAACACACAGTCGGCCCTTATCCATGAATTCAAGCATCCACAGTTTGAAAATATTCAGGGGGAAAAACCCACATAAATTCCAAATAGAATCATAGAATCAGCAAACTTTGATTTTCCATTTTATATAAGAGACACTATTTTGTTATGGTGTTGGATTGAATGGGACTTGAACATCCATGGATTTTGGTATCCATGGGGAGGGAGGGTCCTGGAACCAAACCCCAGCGAATAACAAGGGCTCACTAAAAACAAAATACAAAATGTACAGCCTTCTGTTTCTGGTGTGTGTGTATCCATCCATCCATCCATCCAGTTCCTCTCTAGTTCCTAGTTTTTCCAGGTTCTTTCTAACCACATTGGAGTGATTATAGTTTATTTGGTTTCTCCAATGATGGGTTTCAGTGTTATCAGTACACCTGAAATAAGAAATTCTGGAGTAAACATTTTTTCCATTAATATGTTCTACTTCCTTTGCAGTCATGGGACTGTTCAATAGATAAATTGTGTTGGGTACAACTGGGCTGATATTTTTGGAAGTGCTCACTCATCAAATTCAAATTATATTGCTTTTGACCAAAGGTCATTGCACAGCACAACAATATAACAATACATATAACAATATAACAGTATCAAAATACATGTAAATTATATCTCGTATCTGGTACAGAATTTCTAGACAAACGAACAACAATTGTCATTATGCATTAAAAATTTTGTCAAATATAGTCATCACCTTTACAGTTTATGGCTATCCCTGTTATATACTTGTTCCTGATTTTTTTAGCTGCTAAGG
>NW_024823616.1:0-1690 GCF_019175285.1 Sceloporus undulatus
ATCACACAAGTCTGCAGGTGCAAATGTAGCTCTTGGGGCAGTTGCACGATTGCAAGACATGTGGTGCCAATGCTCCCTCCTCCCCTGAGTCCCCTTCTTATCGTGATTTCCAAGCACCCTAATTACCTTTTAATTTTTTTCTCTAAGAATTTCTTTCTTTCATTCATTTAATAACTTTTTAAGAGTTAATTTGAGGCTGCAGAGTTTTGGAACAAAGAAAAAATAACAGCAACAAAGGCATGTTGGGTAGGGCATTAGACAGAGAGACCAGGTTAAGGAAGAGTTCAGAAAGAGAACACAATTGCAAGAGGTGTGTGATAGCTGTCTAAATGTGGTAATTTCCAATTTTTTAAATTAAAAACATAACAGTGGCAAAAAATGGGGCCACATGCAGTCATGTCTCATGCAATTTCCTATCTCTGACATATAGCCTACAGCACCTGGTATTCATTGGCAGGCTCCTTTATCCAAGTACTAACCAGAGCTGACCCTGCTTAGCTTCCAAGATCAAATGTTCTCCAAAGTGAGTCTTATGTGGCCAAGCAGTATCAGAGTGTGATGAAGATGGCAAAAGTTATTAAGAAGAAAAGGCTAGCTAGTAGAGACTGCAGCACCTCGGGGTTACCTAATTCAACTGAGAAGGGCAAGACTTCACTCCCTCCTCTCCTCTCCCATCTGCTGAATTAACTGGGTACCAAATACTTTGCAATTTGAACTCAGTTTGCAGCAACTGAAGTAAGCTGAAGACAAAGGGGGAAAGTAGTAAGAGGAGAGACAAACTGGAGCATTTTAAAAGTAGCTGAAAATGTGAGGCAACAGAGAATTATTTGGGACAGTCAGAGATAATATCATCAAAACAACTTGATGACATCAACTAACTAAGGCATCTAGTAGAACATGAAGGATGATAACTATGGTAGCTAAATTTCCATATATGGAGATAATGGTTCTGATTAGTAAACACCAGGAACAAATGATATGGGTTGTAATAATTTTTTTAAAAAACACATAATAGTGGTGACTAGCCATTTTAGATCTGAAAAGTACAACTAATTGTTTTTACTAGTAACTTCTCAATAACATTGGCCATCCTTTTCTGAACCTTCTGGTAGGAAGGTTCATCTGGAAAGTAGGGTTTTAGGGGACAAAGAATGTATGTGTGTGACTAATACATTTATTGCCTTTATAAATTCAAGATGTTCCAAAATCTTCAGTAGCAACTAATGGACATTATTTTTGTATTTGAAACATATGAAAACTTACAAATAGGTTTAGAGTCAGTTACATATGGGGGGGGGGGGGAAAAAATTTTTGAATATTTAAATTTTAATTGATTCTTGATTGCATTGGAAGTTGCTCCTAAAACTCATATACGTATCTAGGCTACTACTAATTAGGTATGGAGAAACTGTTGATCAAAATTATTTGTACAGAGATGTATCTCTTGCTGCACATGAAACGTCATGTCAGATAAACACAACTATATTCTGTAAAGTGAAACTAATGTAGATTACTTTGGAATCTTTGGAACAACTCCAATGGAGTGTGGATTTAAATAGTCTAAATAGTTTAAAATGTGAAATCCATGAAGAGAAGACAGGGAGAAAAGCTACTGTTCAGAAAATATAATTTGTACTGAATTAAGCAACCATATTAAGTTGACATTCCCAGATTTCATACAACAAAAATA
>NW_024823617.1:0-1690 GCF_019175285.1 Sceloporus undulatus
TAAGCCTGTAGCTCATCTAATCTTTGCACTATCAACCTGCATTGGCCCTAGCTCTCCTAACTCTCAGATGACTGTTTCAGTCATTCTAATTTAGTGAATGGTCAATGAACTTGATCATACCAAAAATGGTAGGTGGGGTTTCTCTCTTGTTAATATTGTATTGCTTAAGCTAAAAGTGTTCATATGGTGAAATTAAATTGATCTTCATATTCAGACATTTTTGCTGCTAGTGTATTTTTGCTATATGTGTTTATTGAAATTAAGATATGTGTATACACATCAACTCAGAAGTCAATAAAATTGAAAATTTTTCAACTATGGTTTCACCAATGAATCATGTCTCAAATGACACTAGGCCCCCGCATCTCACCCCCATAAATTAGCCTTTCAGAAATGATTGAATTTTTTCCAAGGAAGCGACATTGTAACTATTGTGAAAACCAATTTGTATATGACTAAATAACATGGTTGCAAAGATAGACCATTGTTGGTGAAGCTATAAGTATAGATTGAAACGAAAAAAGAGGGGGAAGCTAAGACAAAGAAGGGGAAAATATTAGATAGGGAAGGGAAATATTAGGGGGGGGAAAAAAGGGGAGAAAGCCAAATCAGTAGATTAAAATATATATACATAAATAAAATAACAATAATAATAAGAATTTTTTTTTCTTTCTTAAAAAAAAAAAAAAGAGGGGGAAAAAGAAACATACACATACAATTGGAAAGAAACTACCAGGGTTGGGATAAATAATACAGGCAAAGCATAAAAATTGGATAACTAATATTAGTGTTATTATTGTTAGAATTTCTCCTTTGATCTTAAGATTGTTTTCGTTCTCCTCTATATATACATACAAAAGATATATAGAATTCTATGACTCTATGATTCTACTCATATAAAAGGATTAACAATCTGATAATTTAAACCTAAGAATTCTATAGAAGAATTGGGATTGTTATTGAATTGGGGTACTATTATAATATTCTGGGCTGCTCTCATTTGATCGCATTTGTCTAAGCTGGTTTCTCTCTCTTTTTGCATTCTCCTCCATTTTGTATTTTTGTATTTTTATATTTTTTGTTTATATCACTATATAGCACTGCCATACTCTGAGAGATTGTGACTTGTTGACTGTTGTCTACAGATAGCAGATCAAAGGATCTTAGAAGGTAATACCTTTATATTAAATTGTCATTAGAAAGTAGGCTAAATCGGATTGAACTTAAAAGACCTCAGTATTTAAAAAAAAGGGGGGGGGAAAGGAGGGGGGGAGAGAAAGAAGTGAAAGGAGGAAAAAAAAGAGAAGGAAAGAAAGGGAGAAGGGAAGGGGAGAAGAAGAAGAAAGAGGAAGGGGAAAAGGAAAAAAAAAAGGAAAAGAGAGGGGGGATTATCATAACATAGCAGTGAATAAAATCTTCAATTGAGAGTTAGCTAAATTCTAACCCTCCTCTCTATATTTTACTTGTTCTAACTTTATAATAAAGGATGTCAGTGGTCACGAGGAAAGTTGCAGCACAGACACAAGCGGCAATAGCGGCCCAGAGGAGACCCTCATTGGAGGCACTCTCAAAAACATCAGATCAGAATGGATTTCTGCTCGAAGAAATGAGAAAGCTCCAGCAAGAGACAAACCAAGAAATTCTTAAATCTAGAGATGAAATGAAACAAGAATTCCAATTGGAACTAGGT
>NW_024823618.1:0-1690 GCF_019175285.1 Sceloporus undulatus
GCCTACTGTTCCCAGCTGCAGATGGGGAAACAATCATGTTGCCTGTATTGAAGTAAAATTCAATGGCCAGCACAATTAGCTTCTAGATGGGGCAGTGGACATCTTGTCCTGTCTTGAGCAGCAAAATTATGTAGGACAAGGGTTGCTATGATATTTTAGAGGCAAACGGTGGGGGAGAGTAAGGGACAAGATTGCATTGAGTCAACAGCTGTAGTGTAGCCAAGCAATGTGATTTCTTTTTCACTGCTCACACAGACTTTGTTGTGCAAGTGGAAATCCCTTTGTCCCCTACCAACCCCTGTGTGTGTAATGACTTGCAGCAATGAGCCAGCATTACTACTGTGCCAGAAAGGCTTTTCACTCCACTAATGTTCAGTTCAATCTTAGCCAAGAAAGAGGTTGATACCTTAGGTGCTGCACTGGGAAATAGGCAAGTTACAAGCTGAAGAAAATAAAATGTTTCCAAAATAAGAAAATATAGGAACGTTTCCTTGTGGAGTCCAGTTTGCTAGTAGTGGAGCTACTTGCTGGACTGGGAAACCAATTAGGATGTGCATCCACTGGAGATTTTTGTAATCCTAAATATTTCTGAATGGCAGTGGCGTCCCTAGAGTTGGTGTCACCCAGTGCAGTAACTCATGGTGTCACTTCTCCCACTGACCTCCTCCCATTTCACACCATACAGAATCCTTGATAATGTTTTTGTGCAGTAATGTTACTTGCAAATCATTATTCCCATATACCACTGGATGTAATGCTAATAGTTGTGACATGAACAACTAGCAAAATTAAAATTATACCTTCAAATTACAATATCATATGGAGAACCTAAATGTATTTGCATATTCATAGTGAAAATTTGGTTAAAATGGGATGTTTTTAAGGAAAGTTTTAAAAGAATAATTTTTAAAAAATCAAAATTTGGAGGGAGGAAATAAAATATAAAATGTTGATATTTTAATTTTTACAAAATTCACAACTACCATGCAAGAAGGCAGCTAAGGTATCCCAGGGAGAGCGAGGCCATGACAGTGGTCACAAACCAAGTATGAATGAAGATTAGTGAGGAATCTTTGTTGTGTCTATTATGTAGGGTTGCCAGACTGGATCTAAGCTGGGAATCCTGTAACTTTTATCCTCACAGTGACAGAAAGTATCACAAATCTCCATCAAGAGGGATAAAGGTGCTACTCCTACTTCACTTTCCAAGCCCTTTCCAACATGGCTAAAGCCTTGCCAGAGGAAAACAGGGTGGGCAGGAAATGTCCAAGAAGGATGTAAGTGGACACTCTTCCACACACCTCCCCACTCCACCAGTGGGGCAACAATGTTGTTGGGAATACACAGCCGGAAGTTGAGTTTTAGGAAGTGAGGGAGGAGAAGCACCACTCTCCATGCTGAAGGAACTTTACAGAATCTCACCTTGCTGAAAGATCTGTTAAGCATTAAAGTTACAGTAGCCATGTTCTGGATCCAATCTGGCAACATTACTATTATATAGCAGTGATGTTGACCAAAACAGTCTTGTGAAGTCGAAGGCTTTCATGGCCGGCATCCATGGTTTTTTGTGGGGTTTTCGGGCTATGTGGCCATGTTCTAGAAAGTTTTCTTCCTGACATTTCGCCAGCATCTGTGGCTGGCATCTTCAGAGAATGCTTTGCCTGGAAAAGGTTGGGTGTATATATACTGT
>NW_024823619.1:0-1690 GCF_019175285.1 Sceloporus undulatus
ATATTCATCAGTCCATGACGTTCCAGAGACGTACTGATTGGTTTTCTTCCTGACATTCACCCTCATCGGTCCCTGACTCTGGAGTCTAACGGATAGAATGGCAGCCTGAACTCGACCCTTTGCGGTTCTAGACTCTCCTGGGTCATACCCATGGGATAAGTGTGCGATTTCGATATTCATCCATCCATGACGTTCCAGAGTCGTACCAATTTACTTGCAGCCTGACATTCACCCTCATTGGCCCCTGACTCTCTGGAGTCTTACTGATTGGATGGCAGCCTGACCTCGAACCTCGGCGGTCCCTGACTCTCCTGGGTCAGACCAATTGGATAGGTGCCCGATTTCGATATTCATCCGTCCATGACGTTCCAGAGTCGTACCGAATGGCTTGCAGCTTCACATTCACGCTCATCGGTCCGTCACTCTCTGAAGTCATACCGATTGGATGGCAGCCTGACATCGACCGTTGTCGGTCCCTGACTCTCCTGGGTCATACCAATTGGATAGGTGCTCGATTTCGATATTCATCCGTCCATGACGTTCCAGTGTCGTACCAATGGGCTTGCAGCCTCACGTTCACCCTCATGGGTCCCTCACTCTCTGGAGTCATACCGATTGGATGGCAGCCTGAATTCGAAATTCGTCGATTACTGACTCTCCTGGGTCATACCAATTGTATACGTGCCCGATTTCGATATTCATGATGTTCCAGAGTCATGCCGATTGGGTTGCAGCCTCACATTCACCCTCATATGTCCCTGACTCTCTGGGGTCATATCGACTGAATGGCAGCCTGACATCGACCCTCGTCGGTCCCTGACTCTCCTGGGTCATACCACTTAGATAGATTCCCGATTTCAATATTAATGTGTTCATGACTTTCCAGAGTCTTACGGATTGCATGGCAGCCTGACTTCAACCCTTGTCGGTCCCTGACTCTCGTGAGTCATACCAATTGGATAGGTGCCCGATTTCGATATTCATTCGTCCATGACGTTCCAGAGTCGTACCGAATGGGTTGCAGCTTCACATTCATGCTCATCGGTCCCAGACTCTCTGGAGTCATACCAATTGGATGGCAGCCTGACATCGACCGTCGTCGGTCCCTGACTCTCCTGGATCATACCAATTGGATATGTGCCCGATTTCGATATTCATCCGTCCATGACGTTCCAGATTCGTACCGAATGGCTTGCAGCCTAAATTCACCCTCATCGGTACCTGACTCACTGGAGCCCTACCGATTAGATGGAAGCCTGAATTCGAACGTCGTCGATTCCTGACTCTTCTGGGTCATACCAATTGTATACGTGCCCAATTTCGATATTCATGACGTTCCAGAGTCATGCCGATTGGCTTGCAGCCTCACATTCACCCTCATATGTCCCTGACTCTCTGGGGTCATATCGACTGAATGGCAGCCTGACATCGACCCTCGTCGGTCCCTGACTCTCCTGGGTCATACCATTTGGATAGGTGCCCGATTTCGATATTCATACGTCCATGACGTTCCAGTGTCGTACCAATTAGCTTGCAGCCTGACATTCACCCTCATCGGTCCCTGACTCTCTGGAGTCTCACGGATAGGATGGCAGCCTGACATTCACCCTCGTCGGTCCCTGACTCTCCTGGTTCATACTAATTGGATTGGTGCTCGATTTCTATATTCATCCGTTCATGATGTTCCAGA
>NW_024823620.1:0-1690 GCF_019175285.1 Sceloporus undulatus
TGGCCGCATAGCCTGAAAAAAACACAAAAAACTATTCACCAAAGAGGTTGTTAATAATATGTTGACCATAAATCCTTAAAGTTCAAGAGAAAAGAAGAACAGTGTCTCATAATATAAAACAGGGTTCCCTAGGGAAATAAGAACAATTTACAAGGAAAGGATGAAGGCCACACTCTTCTAGAGATAATAAAACATTTATTTGAAAAGCTGGAAAGAAAAAAAAAACTGTTATTCATTTCACATTATCTCTTACTTTTTTTGTTTTTTATTAGACAGACATAAGGACAGGTTGCATACCTGTAAGGGTATTTCTTCGAGTGGTCATCTGCAAATACATACAAATGGGTTGTACTGCGCCTGTGCAGTGCTGCTCGGAAAACCTCTAAAATCACTGGGCAAAGTTTACTTTGCAACTTTTAGCAACTTTCTGGCGGTAGCTCCGCCCATCCCTTATAAGCCCCCTGTGTTCCCGCTCTTTCCCCAGTTCAGAGATTTACGCTGTGTAAGCGACATGAGAATGAGCCAATGAAGAGCAGGACACTGAGGGGAGAACGAGCAGGATTTGTATGTATTCACAGATGACCACTTGAAGAAATACCGTTACAGGTATGCACCCTGTCCTTCTTCTTCGTGGTCTCTGCAAATCATACAAATGGGTCGAGACTGACAAGCTTCGGTCAGTGGCGAAGGGAGTGTCATGACACCAAAGTAAGGTTCTAATAAGCTGTGTTTATTACACAATAAAATCATTGAACAGAAAAACCATGTCAATTGCTTTTTGTACTTCAACAAATAGTGCTTTAACCCGTTCAAGTAAAAGGCACATGAACACATATTAGGTCATGCAAGACCTATGTAAACCATGGGAATGTTGTAAACAAGCCAATTTGACAAAAAGAAACATCCATTTTCAAGAACATGTAAACAATGGAAATGCAGTGCAATCAATGTAAACTTGAAACCAACACTGCCCTCCCAAAGGCTGCATCTCGTTTCGCCCTGGTGTCCAAGCCTGTAATGTTCAATGAAAGTCAATGGCTGGGACCAAACAGCAGCCTTACAGACAACCTGCAAAGGGACCCCAGTCAAGAATGCGGAGGATGCCGCTACCGCCCTAGTTGCATGGGACCGAACCCTGGCCAGGAGAGGTCTGCCCACTAGTTCATATCAGAGATGGATGGTACCAGCCACCCACTTCGAATGTCTCTGCGCCGACACAGGCAGTCCCTTCTTCGGTTCCGAGTAGCATTGAAAAAGTCTCACGGAACGGCTCGAACGCGCAGTTCTGTCCAAATAGAAGGCCAAAGCCCTCCGAATATCCAAAGTATGCAGGCTGCGTTCGGCATCAGTGGTAGGGTTCGAGGCCAGGGTCGGCAAAACAATGTCCTGACACATGTGAAAGGCAGACACCACCTTAGGCAAGAAGGTAATGTCAGTACGGAGGACAACCTTGTCCTTATGGAACCTAAGGAAAGGCTGGTCCCTCCACAGGGCACAGAGTTTGCCCGCACGGCAGGCAGAGGTGATGGCCACAAGGAAGGCTATCTTCCAAGTTAAGAGTCTCAAGTCAGTCGTAGCCATGGGTTCAAAGGGCTTGGATTGCAAGGCAGACAGCACAGCGTCCAGTCTCCAAGCAGGTGCCAGTACCGAGACTGGGGAATGAAGGTTGTTGCAACCTTTCAGGAAGCTC
>NW_024823621.1:0-703 GCF_019175285.1 Sceloporus undulatus
TATACAGTTTGTCTGCTTTTTTCTGTAGCTGTGAAGTCTTACTTATGGGAGGGTCACATCTGATGTCATATTCAGTAGTGGAGTGATTGTGGGTATCTTTTGCCTTTATTGGGCCCTCCATCCCTTTCTCTTCATTTGACATTATGACTTTCTAGCTGCCTAACAGGAACAATTTATTCTGCTGTACTGTGATGGGTGATAGCATGGTGGAATGATGACCTCTGGCATGAGAGCCCCCATATGATTTGCAATGCATTTCTTCTACAACCCTCACTTCAATAGACATAATACTCTTTAAGCAGGAGATGTAACAGGAAGCAGATTTTGAAAATTGTGCAACCAGTTGTTGAAATGTGGGCATAAAATATGATCAACACTACAAATCCCCCCCCCAAGAGTTAGGTTATGTTTAGTAGTGGCAGATTAAGAAGTCAATAATAATAATAATAATAATAATAATAATAATAATTTTTATTTATAGACCGCTATTCCGCAATGATCATAGCAGTGTACAGTAAAATTGCAAAACAATACAAAAAATTGCAAGGCCTCTCTGCCCCTCATGATGGTGATTGGAGGAGGGCTCTGTCTTCCAGGCCTGGCCTCTCTCCCCCTCAAGATGGTGGTTGGAGGAGGGCTCTTTGTCTTCCAGGCCTGGCCTCTCTCCCCCTCATGATGGTGGTTGGAGGAGGGCTCTTTGTCT
>NW_024823621.1:803-1690 GCF_019175285.1 Sceloporus undulatus
TTTTTTTTTTTTACATTTAAGAGTTTATTTGAGCATAATGCTTAAGAACTTCTTTGCTGCAAATAAATCAATGTACAATGCAATAAACATGAGATGACAGTTCTTAAATGACTTTAGCTAGCTCCTTTTTCAACTTTATTCTTGATGACTTTGGGCTGTTGTTTACCAGACCGGATGTTCATAGTTTTGGCATCTTTGGGTCTCACTTTCATTGGAACAAGTTTCTTTTTTCCAGATGGCATGCTACTTTTCCCTGAATGATTATGTAAATTGAGATCACATGTATCTTCGTAAGATTCTATTTCCTTTTCATCTTCGGAAGTGCTGGATGAATCTGGACACTTGAATTGGAGGTTAATCTGCATATTGATAAGACCAGTCTTAATATTATTAATTTTTCTGTCGAGTGTTTTTCTTTTTTCTGTCTGTGCCAAAATTTCATTCATCAAGGTAACTAGAGTATTCTTACTGGTTTCCGGGTTAATTGCTAGAGCTTTTAGCAAATCTAGATTTTTCAAAAGCTCTGATTCATAACGATGAAATTTTATACGTTTCTTTGCCAACTTTTTTTCATTCTGGTCGATGGACTTTCGAAGACCTATAAGTATTTCAGACGTTGACTGTTTGTCAGTTGAAGACTTGACATCACTCTTATCTAGGCTTGGTAACAATGAATATGAGGAACATTCTCCATCTGAGAAATTAGGGCCAATCAGCGTGCCACTCACAATGGCTTTTCCTTGCCAATTGAGGACCGGGAGGCTGAGAACACTGGCTCCGATAGTCTTGTGGCTGTGGATCTTCAAGAAAGGGGTGAGAGGAAAAAGACAAGGCTGCAATCTTGGTCCCTGATCATCTAGATTTCTCTTGTAATGGAGACATTTTTT
>NW_024823622.1:0-1690 GCF_019175285.1 Sceloporus undulatus
AGGCATATGTCACCTGCATATCTCACCAGCAGCATGCTGTTCTCTGTGTCTTTGAGTGATACAGAGTTTCTTGACAAACCAAGCCTAACCCTAGACTCTTTTCTCAGGGACATCATCTCGGCCTACTTGAACACAACTTTGGGGCATATTTTTCTGGAAGAGACCCAAGTGCAGGGCCACCACGACCACCTCCCCACCTAATGGCAAACGCAGAGGCCAAGCGGAGGGAGTTGGGCTCTAAGAGAAAGAGGCTGGCGAAGTACAAGAACTCTTTGGTGAGTCGCCATTGTGACTATTAGTTTCATTTGTGTCACTACTGGGCCAGCTCATGAAAGCAAGTGGAGAACATATTGTCCCAGTTTGGCAGAGAAAGTCCTGGTTAATCCTCTGTCACCCCACTTTTTCAGGGGCTTTCAAAAATGTCGTGGTTTCTCTCTCCTCCTCCCACTTTCCTCCCTTCTCCTCAGCTCTCTTGGCTTGCTGCAAAATGACTTCCAAGGAGTTTGCAACCTATCAACTCAAAAGAGGGGAGAGGATAGGAGATAAGTTGCCACCGTCTTCCCTTACCAGGAGGCTGAGGCAAAAGCAAACTGCTGTGCCCTCCCTAGCTTGTGTGATTTTCCTCATAAACCACTTTGGCCATCCTCACCACTTTCTGGTGTTGCTTGTCCACATGTGCCTTGCTTTTCCTGTCTGTGAAATGTTGGGGATATGGGAGACCATCTCTGGACCTAAATTGGGGGTAGGCCCAATGGCCCTCAAGTCCAGAGTGCTCCCCAGAACTGTTTTTTAAAATGACATTTGCCTCTGAAATGTGGCAAGAAATGGCTAAATACACCATAATTCTTTTGTGGCTAAATGGACTATTTGCGCTGGGATAGTCAGTATCCTAATCCATCCTCAATATCCCAGCCATGGTCTAAATTATATTGTTTATTATATTGTATATTATATTGAAAAGATTCAAGACAATCTGATCTCAAAGGCAGTAGCTTTTTGCTTGCTAACAGAATTTAAAGTTTATTTCCTGGACTGAATTCTGAAGCGATCAAATAATATTTGGATGCACCATGTGCTTTCCTCCCCTTTTGTTTAGTCACTCTCTGGATGAGGGCTATTTTCTATTTCAGGTGACCTTTGCAGATGTGGCAGTATATTTCTCCGAAGATGAATGGAATCTCTTGACAAAGAAACAGAAACTTTTGTACAATTATGTAATGATGGACAATTATGAGAATGTGGCTTCTGTAGGTAAGGAACCTGAATCCATTGCTCTTTCTATGAAGACTGAGGGCTCTTTCATACTATATTATCATGTCGGTTTGGTTCCACTAGAATTATAGAATCATAGAGTTGGAACAGACCACAAGGGCCACCCAGTTCAACCCCCTTCTGCCATGCAGGAATACACATTCAAATCACCCCCAAGAGATGGCCATCCAGCCTCTCTTCGAAGGCCTCCAAAGAAGAGGACTCCACCAAACTCTAAGGGAGTATATTCCACTGTCAAAGAGCTCTTACTGTCACAAAGTTCCTCCTAATGTTTAGGTGGAACCTCTTTCCCTGTGACTTGCATCTATTGCGGTGTCTCCTTTTCTCTGTGTCAGCTAAAAGCAAGCCTGCTCCTTGCGCAACATGACATCTTTTCAAATACAGTGGTACCCCGGGATACGAATTACCCAGCTTACGA
>NW_024823623.1:0-1690 GCF_019175285.1 Sceloporus undulatus
CTTGCTAGAGAGGTTAAGAACAATAAAAAGAGTTTTGGGGGGTATGTCTGCAGCAAAAGGAAGAAGAAAGAAACAGTGGGGCCACTGCAAGGACAAAGAAAAGGCAGAATTACTCAACACCTTCTTTGTCTCAGTCTTCTCAGAAAAGGCAAAGGCTGTGAACCTGAGGATAATGGAACAGAGGACAGAATAGAGGAATTTCAGCACATAATAAGTAAAGAGATAGTACAGGAATACCTGGTTAATCTAAATGAATATAATCTAAATTAATATAAGTCTCCAGAACCAGATGAACTACATCCAAGGGTATTAAAAGAACTGGCAAATGTAATATCAGAGCCATTGGCAATAATGTTTGAGAATTCCTGGAGAACGGGAGAGGTCCCAGCAGACTGGAGGAGAGCAAAAATTGTCCCCATCTTCAAAATGGGGAAAAAAGAGGATCCCAACAATTATCATCCCGTTAGTCTGACATCTATACCAGGAAAGATTCTAGATCAGATCATTAAAAAGAGAGTCTGTGAACATCTGGAAGGCAATTCCATAATCATACAAAGTCAACATGGGTTTCAGAGAAACAAGTCATACCAGACAAATCTAATCCCTTTTTTTTGATAAAAATTACCAGCTTGGTAGATGAAGGGAATGCTGTAGATATAGTATATCTTGATTTCAGTGAGGCCTTTGACAAGGTTCCCCATGACATTATTGCAAACAAGCTTGTAAAAGGTGGGCTAGACAAAGTAACTGTTACATGGATTTGTAATTGGTTTACTGGCTGAACCCAAAGGGTGCTCAACAATGGCTCCTTTTCATCCTGGAGAGAAGTGACCAGTGGGGTCCCACAGGGCTCTGTTTTGGGGCCAGTGTTATTCACCATCTTTATCAATGACTTGGATGACAGAATTGGGGGTATACTTATCAAATTTGCAGATGACACCAAATTAGGAGGAGTAGCTAATACTCCAGAGGACAGGATCAAAATTCAAAATGACCTGAATAGACTAGAAAGCTGGGCCAAAGCTAACAAAATGTATTTCAGCATGGAGAAATGTAAGGTACTGCACTTAGGGCAGAAAAATTAAATGCACAGATATAGGATTGGTGACACCTGGCTGAAGGAGACTACATGTGAAAGGAATCTAGGGCGGGTTACAGACGGGCAAAGGGGTGTGCTCATGACGTCATGAAGGTATAGCCTTTAGACAGCCCTTACCTGAATGCTATCATGAACGCGCCACCTGCACGCCCCAAGCGGGAAGAAGCGGCATTAAAAAGGTGCTGCTTTTTTCCGCTTCTTTTTGATAAGCAGCGTACATGCGCATCTCCGTATATAAGCTGCTGCACCGGTACACCAGAATTGTCACGCCGCTAATTTAAGTTGCCCATTTAAAAGCTCCGTGTCTGCTGCGCCACATAATGAGTCGGGGTCCCGGGACATGCGCGGTTTGCAGTCAGGCTTTAATTGCAGCATCAGATGCCATGCAGCTGTGGAAGCTGCGGCACAGCTGCATTCTATTTTAATGCTCGTAACCCTAACCCTAGAGCTGCATGTGCGCATGCGCTGCTAGAATCGCGGAAAGTTGTAAGTTTTGCCAGCGGATGTTTTGGTTGTAGAAAGTGATAAGGAAAAGTTTGGAATTTAAAGTGAACCCCTACACACATTCCTGCGCCATTTTCACCTAACAAT
>NW_024823624.1:0-1690 GCF_019175285.1 Sceloporus undulatus
TGCCCATATAATCTTTTATACTATTTTGTTCTAGCACACTGCTGAGTAATAATTCATAAAACTTTGCCATTTTCTTCTTACCTACTCGCCAAAGAAGATTATCCAGTTCATTGTAAGACAGTTCAATTCCTCCTCTTTTATCATCAATTCTGAATCTTTGCTTTATTTGAAAAAAGTTGAACCAAGACAAATCAAAGCCCTTCTCTATGATCATCTCTCCTTGTTTTAGGGAGGCCTTCCCTTGACCGTGAATCTCTAACAGATCTTTATATCTTAGCCAATTTCCCTTGGGGGACAAATCAAAGCCCTCCTCTATGATCATCTCTCCTTGTTTTAGGGCCTGACCATTAGTCCCGTAACAGATCTTTATATATGTATGCCAATTCCCTTGGAAGGCAAACAAAGCCATCTCTCCTTGTTTTAGGGAGGCCTTCCCTTGACCGTTAATCTCTAACAGATCTTTATATGTTAGCCAATTTCCCTTGGGGGACAAATCAAAGCCCTCCTTTATGATCATCTCTCCTTGTTTTAGGGAGGCCTTCCCTTGACTGTGAATCCGTAACAGATATTTATATGTTAGCCAATTTCTCTTGGGGGACCATTTTCCAAAAAAAGCCAAAGTGGTATCTTAAAGTAAACTATTTTTTGTATTTTTTTCCAAGTTAAGAGTAACGGTTTTCTTAAGGGATGGTTACTGAAGTCCAAATTTAATCCCAGATTATCGTAGCACAAAAAAGCGTGCCATCCGAATCTCATTTGAGTATTTTCAAGATTCAGGGTATAGGAGTCATTCAATCTAATCCATTTCTAAGCCAAACTAAACTGCTAGCCCAATAATAAATGTTTAGATCTGGAAGGGAGTAACCTACTCTTTGCCTAGCATCTTTTAATACAGACCATCTAATTCTTGGTTTCTGGCCTTTCCAGATAAATTTCCTCTGTTCCCCTTCCCACTCTTTGGAAGTTTTCTCCTTTATCTCGATTGGGGGTTTTGAAATAAGAACATCATCTTTGGCAATATTGCCATCTTTATAGTTGCAGCTAAAGACATTACATTTTCTCCTCTCTCTCCATTGGAAAAAAGGAGGGAGGCAGCGCCCCCTGGAGGCAGGGAGGCTCTGCGCAGGAGAAATAAGGCAGCTTCATGGAGATGGATTGATGATTCCCAGGAGTTCCCTCCCTTTTGTAGTTCCCTTTCCTTTACATATTTTCTAGAGAAGACACACACTTGGAAAACAGACAATTGGTTCCTTAAGTGTCAAGATACGACTGAAATGGAGAGTTTAAGAAATCTGATTCGGGGGAAATCAGGAGAAGAGGTCAGTAAGGAATTAGTCAATCAATCAATAAATATTGCAAAAACAGATGAAAGCAGGGATCTCATTTTACTTGAAGTTCTTCTTACGTTTCCTCAGGAAACTTTAAAATCTCTGGCTCCTGGAGCAAAAACCGGCCTCCTTCCTTTGTTTTTAGGCCAGGTGCCATGAGAGTGGTTCTTCCATCAGGTTTCTCCTGGAGGACCCTCGGAGGACGTTCTGCCATGCCTTCTCTTTCCCTCCATTTCGGTTTCCCCAATTTCCGTCTTTCAAGGGCTGCAGACCAACCTGAAAGCCACAATGTTTTATTTAATAAATACCAGCAAAGCCTAATGTAGTATCTGCACAGTATGGGAGGCAACCTAATGGGATCA
>NW_024823625.1:0-1690 GCF_019175285.1 Sceloporus undulatus
TGGTCAACAATTAGACTGGTCAATCTGTATGTTTTGCTGGCTATGGTTTTCCAGAGAAAGAAAGAGTTAGTGACACAAATGCAATCAGATGTCAGTATTGCTGTCCGTTTTGTATTGAGCAAAATAAAGACTCTGAGTGTAATAGAACGAGGGAGGATGTCCTCCAACAAATGGAGGAAGTTCTGGCCATGGCTGACGGAGGCCACGCCGGGCATCACCTGAGAAATGGCATCTAGATTATCCATGCATTATAAGGTATTATAAGGTATTATAAGGTAATTTTCTAGGTTTGGAAACATTTGAAATAAGTAAAATAAGTGTAATTACAAAAGTAAAAGAAGACAATTTACAGTTATAACGGTTTTATAATGCTATATAATGTTTAATGTTTGCAATGATATAATGGTTCTGTAACAGTTGAAGTAGCAAATTTGTTAGTAGGATGTACTTTTTAAATAAAAATATTTATACCTAAAAAAAAAAAAAAAATATTTATACCTAACCCTAACCCCAACCCCAACCCCAACCCCAACCCCAACCCCAACCCCAACCCTCTAACCCCCTAACCCCCTACCCTAACCCTAACCCTAACCCCTAACCCCAAACCCTAACCCCTAACCCTAACCCTAACCCCTTACCCCTAAACCCAACCCTAACCCTAACCCTAAACCCTTACCCCTAAACCCAACCCCAACCCCAAAGGCTAACCGCTAAGCCTAACCCCTAATGCCAACCGTAAACCGTAAACCCTAACACCAAATCCTCCCCTTTGCCTCCCAACTACAAAGACAAGACAACAGACAAAAGGAAGGGTGGATTGGCACTAGCCAGGGAATTGGTCTTGAACGGTCAGTAAGGGGTCTGACCAGTTCCACACGTTAGGAAAAATACACACACATTCATACGCTGTTGGCCTGGAACGCCCGACTTTCAACCCTAAATGCGGGTTCGGGAATGCCTCCCGAGGGTCATTCGAAGGATGATCGCAACAGCCAAGCGTTCGCACAGACATTCCAGACAGTCCCTACCACCCCACCTCCATATCCGCCTTTCCCGCCTTCCACTTGCCTGTTCCTGAAGACCGTCCGATGCCACGCCATGCTCTGTAAACTGTTCTTCCTAGACCTTACCCGTTAGGAAACATAGCGCGCCGTTGTCAACCGCTTGCCCGTAACGATGCATTGGCAATCGCTTGCCCAAAGGGATGCATAGCAATAACTCCAAACATTATTTCTTCATTAACAACTGTTTCACGATCGATCTTTTACAAGCAAAAAAACGACTACAGTGGTACCTCAGGATACGAAATACCCAGGTTACGAAATTTTCGGGATACGAAAACATCCCATAGGAAAACATTGTTCCGGGTTACGAATGTTTTTTCGGGTTACGAAAAAACTTTTGGTGCTTTTTTCGGCTTTTTCGCACGGAATCACGGCTTTTCCCCATTAGCGCCTATGGCAATTCGGCTTACGAAGGCTTTTCGGGTTACGAACGGTGCCACGGAACGAATTAATTTCGTAACCCGAGGCACCACTGTACATGTACTGACATTGCAGATTCCCTCCCCTTTCCCTTATAATCTACTGGTAAATGGTGGGGGGGAACATCTCTCTACACCAACATCACCATTCTCACCATTATCAGCAGGAATATGATCGTACAAACAACCTACTTTCACATCCCTTTG
>NW_024823626.1:0-1690 GCF_019175285.1 Sceloporus undulatus
GTCATCAGTACTCACAGATTGGAGCTGATCCAGTATGACTACATCGGATGCAAGCTGCAGGAAAAGAGATTCCACCTCAACATTAGGAGGAACTTCCTGACAGTTAGGGCTGTTCGACAGTGGAACACACTTCCTCGGAGTGTAGTGGAGTCTCCTTCCTTGGAGGTCTTTAAACAGAGGCTGGATGGCCATCTGTTGGGGATGCTTTGATTGTGATTTCCTGCATGGCAGAATGGGATTGGACTGGATGGCTCTTGTGGTCTCTTCCAACTCTATGATTCTATGAACTATTGCGCATGCCATCATCCCCTTTGAAAATAGAGAAGCCCAGCCATGCATACCTATGGCATGGTAACCCTTCAATACACCGTGAGTTTAAACGTCATGTTATAAAAAAGATCCTCCTCACGAGGCTTTTTAGGCAGATGGAGCGCCATTGACAAGCGGGTGACAGAGAGTGACAGATAGTGACATATAGTGACATTTTGAGGGTTCCTGGAAGAGTTGGGGCAGCAAGATTCCCAAATGCATTGGCTCTTATACAATCAACTACAAGAGAGATTTTAAATGGATTTAAAGTTAGAGGGATTTAATACAGAGAAAAGTGAGCTAGAGCTTCTAAAGAAAGTCTCAAATGTTTATAAAGTCCTGGGAAAATGAAGAGGAAGAAGAGCTAATATCTGAGGAAATGATCAAATGGGCCTCTGACTGAAGGAAGAGCATCGATTTACAAGGCAATACTAGCAATAGGCCAGAAAGAGAAGAAGGAAATTTTGGAAGAATGTACGTTTAACATTAGAAAAAATGTTACAAGTTAAATTCAAGGTGGAACCTGAAATTTACTTATTGAATTTGCTGAATGTTATTCCCTTCACAGACTGAAAGGAAACATTGGAGAATCATTCTGTATTTGATTACTTTCTGATAGATTGATTATAGATCAGAATTGGAAAAGCCTCCTAAAATTGATAAGTGATTAATAAAAAAGACTATAGAATTAATGCAAATGGATAAGAGATCGATTAAAGAATAAAGATGTTGAAGTGATTGAGGAGGAGTGGTTTCCCATAGTATAATATTGTAAAAGAGTTTGGAAATAAGATGCAGGAATAGAAAAGAGGGTTTATATTATGTATAACTGCATCTTATTATTATTATTATTATGTATAACTGCATCTTATTAGCGTGAAAAGAGAAAAACCTCGTAATATTATTCCAGGAAACTGGTGAAAATGTGATAAGTCAAGTATTTTGATAAAGAGTTCGGAATCGAAAGGGAAATAGAGGAGTGATCACTGAATGAACGTTGGAGGTCTATGGGATACTATAGACATTTGGATTATAAACAAGGACCATTCATTCTGGCCCCATTCTGCCATTCAGGAACTCTCCATCATAGGATCAGAGTTGATGCATTAAAAGTGTTGGAAACCGAACAGCAACAATTATTGAATACATATTGCAATGGAGGGAAAAGAGCTAGACCAAACAAACAATTGTGGTATAAACCTGAAAAAGAGGAGGGTTGGGCTTCCCAATCTAAGAGGATTTGATGAGGCTGATCAACTGAGAAACGCGATCGAAGGCATCTTAGGTGCAATGGATTTAGAAAGGCTAGAATTAGATACAGAGGAAGTAGATAGGAGAATATGGAATATTGTTTTGGGGGTTTCCTAAGAAAGATATTAAG
>NW_024823627.1:0-636 GCF_019175285.1 Sceloporus undulatus
ATTACCATCTACATCTTTCTCCTTCCTACCTCCTTTATTCTTTAAACTGCATGTGAAGACTAAATTGGGTGGAGAGGCTGAGGGGAGAACTATCTATGCAAGGTAGCTGGGGTATCGGTATCAATAACTGTGTCAGTGACAGTGAAAAGTCCTAATCTGGAAAGGCCTGCCGAAAGAGATCCGTCTCAACACCCTTTTAAAAGTCTTCTAAGGTGTTGATGTGACGGATCTCTTCCGGAACGTCATTCCAAAGCCTAGGAGTGGCAAAAGAAAAGGTCCTCTGGGTTGTTGTAGCCAATCTAGTCTTCTTAGGCTTTAGGAGACTTTTTCCAGTGCAGGGAGGATTGTGTGGAAGAAGGCACTCCTGCAAGTAGTCAGGACCCAAGCCATGTAGGGCTTTAAAGGTTACAACCAACACCTTGTATCTTACCCAGACACTAATGGGCAGCCAGTGGAGGGATTTAAGAACCGGTGTAATGTGGGCAGTTCTAGAAACTACAAAGCACAAATTCCATGAGTTCACAGGATGTTGCTATAAAAATTAAACTGGAACCAGTGTTGCTTGCAATGTAGCTTTCTAGAGCACTTGCCCCCATTCTATAGGAAGGGCAATAGGTCCTTACCCACAGAGGACAC
>NW_024823627.1:736-1690 GCF_019175285.1 Sceloporus undulatus
TCCATCATCACCTCGTTGTACAGAAATCTCTGCTTTGGACCCAAGAGTGGCCATTCCTCCTCTGTGAAGAACACTGCCACATCTCAAAAGGTAATCTTCAATAGAAAATAGCCTTATTGAAAGACAGATGATTGTAAATAACACCCCAATTGCATCCTAGTCAGTCAAATTCCCAATGGCTCCACCACAAAAAAGGAGGTCTGGACACTAACCTTTCCGGAGGTCTTCTTTCCTCCAGTTTCTTCCACAAAGGAGGAATTGAGGGTTGTTTCTCTTCTCTCCCTTCCTTTGGAAGCCATCTTGGTTCTTTCCACACCTGCAGAAAATACAAAGTGTTTTTATGTGCACTCATTTATGCAATCTTTCACAGACCACCAAAAATACAATTCAACAGCTCAAAGGGCAAATCAAACTTGAACCTTCCCTAAAATTCAAAATAAATCCATTGGAAAGCAGGATATTAATTATTGATATTATTATTATTACTATTATTACTACTATTATTAGTCTCACCTCCAAACCCTCAGAGAGAGAATCTTGTGAATGCTGGAAGACAGTTCACTGGGCCTTTCGGGGCGTAGAGACCAGCATCCTTAGCCGGCATGAGGGCAAAGATGGCATCTGCACAGCGCACTCCCTGACTCTTCCCGCATGCCAGTGTGACGCTGCACATTGCACCACATCGCAGGTGACATCATGGCTTTCCTCTGGCGCTACATCCAGATGACACAGTGCTAAAGGGGTGCAGAAAGGCCACACCGTTGGCGAATATGGCACTTTTTCCCCGGTGCAGAAAGGAGCTCCTTTTTGCACCATGGAAAGGCCAGATCAGGGCTACGGCGTAGTCTTATCATAGTCCAAAAAGGAGCTGCAAAAAGCAGCGTGTTTGCCATGGCCCTGATCTGGCGCTAAAAGGGGCGGCCTGTACATCTGCTTAATTTCCAGAAAATGGTT
>NW_024823628.1:0-1690 GCF_019175285.1 Sceloporus undulatus
AAGCGAATGCGTCTCCGAGGGATCCGTCCAATCGCTTCCTGGAGCAGAACTGGGGACAGTGGCTGTTCCATCTGGTTGCGAAGAGGTCGATCCGGGGGGTTCCCCACTGATCGAAGAGGTCGCTGACCGTCTCGGGATGGAGCCTCCACTCGTGGCACACCAAAGGAGATCTGCTGAGGCGATCTGCCAGCTCGATGTCCTCCCCGGGAAGGTGAATCGCCTGGAGGAGGATGCGCCTCTGGATGCACCAGTCCCAGATGCGGAGCGTGAGGCCGAGCAGGGTCCTGGATCTGGTACCACCTTGCTTGTTGATGTAATACATCACGGTGGTGTTGTCTGTCCTCAGGAGAACCACTCTTCCTGTGACGGCAAACTCTAATGCCCTCAATGCCTTTTCCACTGAAAGCATCTCCAAGGCGTTGATGTGGAAGAGCTTGTCCTGTGCTGACCACCTGTCTTTGACGACGAGGTCGAGCAGGTGGGCGCCCCATCCCTCCAGGGATGCATCAGTTGTCAGAGTCAGTTGCGCCTGTGGCTGATGGAAAGGCATCCCAGTGCAGACGTTGGAGCTGTCTAGCCACCATCTGAGGGAAGCGGCCACCGGTCTCCGTACCGTGAGCCACTTTGAAGGAGGGTCCTCCAACGGGGAGAAGACGGAGAGGAACCAGGATTGGAGAGGCCGAAGACGAAGTCTTGCCCAAGGGGTGACGAATGTCGTCGATGCCATGTAGCCCAGGGCAACTTGGACGTCTCTGGCTCTCACCCTTCTGTGGGAGATGCACAGCCTGAGGGACGTTGTCAGTGCCTGAAACCGGTCCGGAGGGAGGAAGGCTAAGCAGTTTTCGGAGTCGAGGATGGCCCCGATGAACTTGACCTGCCTGGTCGGTGTGAAGTGGGACTTTTCCCTGTTGACGACCACACCGAGGGAGTCCAAGAGGTGCAAGGCGAATGAGACTGCTTCCTGCAGCTCGTCTTGGGATTCGGCTGCAAACAGCCAATCGTCCAAGTAGGGAAAAACCATGAAGCCCTTCTGATGAAGGTATGCCACCACCGGTGCCATGCACTTTGTGAAGACTCGTGGAGCCGTGGCCAAGCTGAAAGGAAGCATGTTGTAGTGGTACGAGTCAGAGCCGACAGCGAAGGCGAGGAATCTCCGGTGGGACTCTCGGATCCCGATGTGGAAGTAGGCGTCCTTCAGGTCGACGGTCGCGAACCACAGGCCCTGGTGAAGCAGAGGCAGAATGGAAGCCAAGGTTACCATTCGAAAGCGACGGTAGTCAAGGAACAAGTTCAATTGTCTCAAGTCCAGGATGGTTCTGATGCCCCCATCCGCTTTCGGTACCATGAAGTACCTGGAGAAAAAGGCCCGAGGAATTTGGTCGGGCGGCAAAGGGGAGATTGCCCCTTTACCAAGCAAGGTGCGCACTTCGTCGAGAAGGGTGTCCGAGGGGGGAGTGGACATGACGGCTCCAGTTGGAGGGAGCTCTTGGAACTCGAGGGCGTAACCCCTGCGGACGATGTTGAGAACCCACAAGTCCGATGTTATAGAGGCCCAGGTGTTAACATAGGGCCTCAAAATGTCCAGGAAGAAGAGGGATGAAGGAGAGACGAAGCGCGCTGCGTCCCTTCAAGCTCTCTTCTTCCCCTGGTCGGTGTCCTGCTGGCGGGACTTGCGGTACCGAGGCGGGAA
>NW_024823629.1:0-1690 GCF_019175285.1 Sceloporus undulatus
TGGGAGTGCTCCTTGATTCGTCGCTCCAGCTAACATCTCAGGTGGATGCGACGGTCAGGAGTGCTTGTTATCAGCTTCGGCTGATACGCCAGCTGTGTCCCTACCTGAACCGTGGGGACCTTGAAACTGTTGTACATGCTTTGGTAACCTCTCGACTGGACTTCTGCAATGAGCTCTACATGGGGCAACCCTTGTACCAAACCCGGAAGCTGCAAGTGGTGCAGAATATGGCAGCTAGACTGGTCGCTGGTAGCTCCAGGTCAGACCATATTACACCCATCTTAAAAGACCTTCACTGGCTGCCTATTCGCTTCCGAGCTCAATACAAGGTGTTGGTTTTGACCTATAAAGCCCTAAATGCCTTGGGCCCAGGGTACTTGGAGGACTGCCTCTCCCCATATAATCCACCCCACACACTCAGAACATCTGGGACAAATCTGTTGGAGGTCTCTAGGTCACATTTCGTGAGGACCTCACAGAGGGCTTTTGCCATCATTGCCCCCTCTCTTTGGAATAAGCTCCCCGTCCGCTCCGCCGCATCGTTAGACTTTTTAAAGAAAAACTTAAAAACGTTATTTATTTCGGCTGGCATTCCCACCTTAGTTAATTTTTTTTCTGCCCCTTGTTTTTCCTTTCAACCCCAGACCATTGTAAATCGATTTTTCCATTTCCTGCCCTTGACATATGTGTTTTATCCTGATTCCTGTTCCCTTCCTTGTAGCAATGTTTTTAACTTTTATATAGTATTGTTTTTATCTTGTATTGTAATCTTCTTAGCCCTTGTAAGCTGCCTTGACCATCTTTTTGGAAAGGCAGGGTAAAAATAAAAATTATTATTATTATTATTATTATTATTATTATTATTATTATTATTATTATGGTGACCTTGTCATGGAGTTTTTGGGCTGAGAGTGTGTGACTCACCCAAGGTCACCCAGTGAGTTTTCATGGCTGAAACCACTACACCAGGCTGGCTATCAGGTAAACTGGGATACGTAGAGAATTGATAAAGGAAGGGAGATTGGGACATTTAGGTGAACAACCATCAAAAGTATTTAAAGGCTGTCAGTTAAAGTGAACCAAAGTGCAGACTCCAGGTTGAATGACAGCCGTGACCTACTTAAGAAAGCAAGGTATTTGCCAATTCTTCTTATGTGCCTCATAGCAAAACAGTAGTTTCCTAGGGCTTGAGGCATTTCTTGTTACTGTTTTAAAACAGCTTGCTAGCTCATGGTGCCCAACATTTGCAGTAAAAATGAACATGCCGTTGTCAATTGTTAACATGGATACTTTTAATTGTAACTGTCATTAAGATGAAGTCATGGGAAACCTGAAAAGTATGCTCCAAGTATTATTTATTATTATTATTATTATTATTATTATTATTATTATTATTATGCTCATGATCTGTAATATTTCAAATTTTTGGAATAGGCAGTGCCAGACCTCTGTTGTCGATTGTTAACATAGATATCTGGCATGGATAACATGCCAGACCTCTCCTCCTGGTTCAACCTCAAAGACCAGCTTTTTTCATTTCATCAAAAATGAAAGATGGCAACCACAGGCATCAGGTGATTAAGCGGGGCAGGAGTTATTTGGTAGGGTTATCTTGGGCATGTCCTCTTTTTCAGGGCTAAAATTTCATCTTCTTGTGCTAACTGGGAACCACAGCTTTTACAGTTCTGCA
>NW_024823630.1:0-1690 GCF_019175285.1 Sceloporus undulatus
CTGGATGATTTCTCCCAGCGGCTTCATGTAAATGTTAAACAGCATAGGATACAATATGGCGCCCTGGGGTACACCAAATTTTACCTCTCTTTTAGAAGAGCAACTGTCTCCCAGCACCACCATCTGGAATCTGCCTGAGAGGTAGAACCGGAACCACTGTAGAACAGTGCCTCCGATACCTAACTCTCTCAGGCGTTCCAGAAGGATACCATGGTCGATGGTATCGAAGGCTGCTGAGAGGTCTAAGAGCACCAGCAGGGTCACACTTCCCGTCGATGCCTAGATGGAGATCATCGACTAAGGTGACAAAGGCCATCTCAACTCCGTATCCCACCCTGAATCCTGAAATGGTTTGAAATGGGTCCAGATAATCGGCTTCATCCAAAACTGCCTGTAGTTGATTGGCGACCACCCTCTCGATCACCTTGCTCAAGAATGGCAACAACGAGACTGGCCTATAATTGTTTCTATCCAAAGGGTCCAAGGAGGGCTTTTTAAAGAGTGGTCTGACCACTGCCTCCTTAAGACAAGAAGGCAGGGTACTCTCTCTGAGGTATGCATTGATTATATTTTTCAGCATCAGCTTGACTGTATCACCCCCCTGGACAGCCAGCCAGGATGGGCAAGGGTCAAGAGGGCAAGTCGTTTTTTCCAGACTACTAAGGAGCTTGTCCACATCCTCAGTACTTACCGACTCAAATTGATCCAGTCTAACAGTAATGGTGGAGGCGTTGGATGCCTCTCTCATTGCTTCTGACTTAAAGTTGGCATCCAAATCAGCTCTTATCCGAGAGATTTTATCTGTGAAATAATCATTAAAAGTGTTACAGTAAGCTATGGTTGACTCTAATAGAGGGTTCTGGGTGGGAGGCAGTTGTGTTAAACTCCTTACCAACCTGAACAGCTTGGCTGGACGAGATTTCACATAAGCAATAGGTGCAGAGTAGAAAGATTTCTTGTCTGCATCTATCGCCACTTGATAGGACCTAAGTAAAGTCCTATGAAGTATCTTGTCAGATATGAGTTGAGATTTCAGCCAACACTTCTCTAGTCGTTGTCCAACCCGCTTCATTTGTTTAAGCTCTTCAGTGTACTTTGTGGAAAGAAGGGTTGGTTTTCTCCCTCCAGAACCAGAACCATTTCAAGAAGGGAGATGGGGAAATCTTTGTGTAGTACTCAGCATCATAGCTAGATGTCAAAGGGAAGCCATGTTCTCTGGAATAGGATCCCAATGAAGAGCAAACCCACTCTCACTGGGAAATTAAAAGCGGTCAGGAAGAGTCTAAGAGTCTGAGTCCTTCTTTCCCAACCCATCCCATCCTAGGGTTGATTTTCAGTTGAACTCTCTTCTTCCTCCACCAGAATTACTACATGAACTACCCTTGTGTTGTCTTCAAGCCTGTCAAAAGAGTGCAGGAAAGCAATCGGGAGGAGAAGGCAACGTTCCCCATTGGCTCCCATAAGCTCTCCCTGAACCATCCCAGGACCTGAGGTTTGGGAGCTGAATCCTAGCTCCTGGGGCAGGGCCTCTAGCAACGTCATTCAGCCTAATGCATAAAGTACCAACCACAGTTGCTTTCAGCTTGTCATTCAGATATTCACAATATATTTTCCTGTGTGGAAATGAAGACTAACATTTTTAAGAGGCTATTCCCAGATCATTGGGAACTGAGAAGAATATTCTTTTCCA
>NW_024823631.1:0-1689 GCF_019175285.1 Sceloporus undulatus
GGGAGTGGGAAAGGATTCCCATTTTCTGTCACGTGAGCTGAACTTCTTCCGCTTTGCATGCTGGGAGTTGGAGTTCTGGGTGTTGGAAAGGACTCCCATTTTCTGTCACGTGAGCTGAACTTCTTCCGCTTTGCATGCTGGGAGTTGGAGTTTTGAGAGTGGGAAAGGATTCCCATTTTCTGTCACGTGAGCTGAACTTTTCTGTCAGTGCATGCTGGGAGTTGGAGTTCTGGGAGTGGAAAAGGACTCCCATTTTCTGTCACGTGAGCTGAACTTCTTCCGCTTTGCATGCTGGGAGTTGGAGTTCTGGGTGTTGGAAAGGATTCCCATTTTCTGTCACGTGAGCTGAACTTCTCCCGCTTTGCATGCTGGGAGTTGGAGTTTTGGGTGTTGGAAAGGACTCCCATTTTCTGTCACGTGAGCTGAACTTCTTCCGCTTTGCATCCTGGGAGTTGGAGTTCTGGGTGTTGGAAAGGACTCCCATTTTCGTGCCTGATTGGAGGTGGATTCTGGGAGGGGAAAGGAAAGGACTCCCATTTTTCTTTCTGTGGGGCTGTTTCTGTTTGATGTGGGTTGGGTTCTGGGAGGGGGAAGTACTCCTTTTTGTCACGTGAGGCTGCTTTTCCTCTGGTTGTCTGTGGGATTTGGGGTTTGGGAGTGGGGAAGGACTCCCATTTTGTCATGTGGGCGTGTGTCGACTTTGGATGTGTGGAGTTGGGTTCTGAAGTTGGGACAGGGGACTTCTCATTTTTGTCACGTGGCGCGTTTTCCCGCTGTTGATGCTGGGAGTTGGAGTTCTGGGGGGGAAGGACTCCTTTTGTCCGTGCTGCTTTTCCCTCTTTGGGCATGCTGGGGAGTTGGAGTTCTGGGAGGTGGGTGGACTCCCTTTTTGTACGTGGGTGCGCTTTCCGCTTGCCTGTGGGAGTTTGTGGAGTTCTGGGATGGTTGGGGACTCTCTTTTGTCACGTGGGCTGCTTTTCCTGTTGCATGTGGATGGTTGGTGAGTTTCTGGGATGGGGGAGGACTCCTTTTTGTCACGTGGGTCTGCTTTCTCCGTTTTGCTTATGCTGGGAGTTGGTTCTGGGAGGGGGAAGTTACTACCCATTTTCTGTCACGTGAGGGCCTGCTTTTCCGCGGTGCATGCTGGGCGTTGGAGTTTCAGTTCCACGTGAGCTGAACTTCTCCCGCTTTGCATGCTGGGAGTTGGAGTTCTGGGTGTTGCAAAGGACTCCCATTTTCTGTCACGTGAGGCATTCTTTTCCCTCGGTGCATGCTGGGAGTTGGAGTTCTGGGAGTGGAAAAGGACTCCCAATTTCTGTCACGTGAGCTGAACTTCTTCCGCTTTGCATGCTAGGAGTTGGAGTTCTGGGTGTCGGAAAGGACTCCCATTTTCTGTCACGTGAGCAAAACTTCTTCCGCTTTGCCTGCTGGGAGTTGGATTTCTGGGAGTGGCAAAGGACTCCCATTTTCTGTCACGTGAGCTGAACTTCTTCCGCTTTGCATGCTGGGAGTTGGAGTTCTGGGTGTTGCAAAGGACTCCCATTTTCTGTCACGTGAGGCATTCTTTTCCCTCGGTGCATGCTGGGAGTTGGAGTTCTGGGGGTTGGAAAAGACTCCCATTTTCTGTCACATGAGGCATGCTTTTCCCTCAGTGCATGCTGGGAGTTGGAGTTCTGGGAGTGGGAAAGA
>NW_024823632.1:0-1689 GCF_019175285.1 Sceloporus undulatus
GCGGCGGCGGCGGCGGCAGCGGCCAGAGGAGCAGCCACAGCAGGCCACACAGTGATGGCTGCAATGGTGGTGGCGCCGGTGGCGGCCACAAGAGTGGCCAAAGGCGCCGCCATAGCGGCGCAATAACAAAGCCCGGGTGCAGGGGCAAACCGTACCGTGACCGTGCAGACGGTCCAAAAGCGGGAAATTCCCGCCCCCCGCCGGGTTATAGCAACCCTATGCCTGAGTGCTTAGCAGTTGACATTTGAGGCCTTCAGGGGAGTGAGAGGTTCTGGGGGGAAGAATGGAAGGAGGTCCTGGAAGAGGGGGCCTTGGGATATATAGGGCCTTCCTGAGATATTCGGGATTCGCTTCCTAACAAAGGGGTTTCTGGCCTCATAAAGGATTTGGGGCAAACTGGTTCTGAAAGGCAGTAGCAGCCTTTTCTCTTGCCAATGGGATTTAGAGTGTATTTCCTGGACTGGATCTCCCAGCATCCACATGGCCAGAGAGAGGAGGGTCCTGCCCTGCATAGGGCTGCCATTTCATGGGTCTTAGGCTTTGGGGATGTGTGCCTTTGGCCAGGGTCCCTTAGTCCCTGCTGCCTTCTTCCATATTAACTGCAGGAGGAGCCTGTGAGGGTGGGGCAGGGGGCGGGGTCTTCCAGCTCCTCTGCCCCCATTGGCCAGAATGAAGAAGGGGAGGAGCTTCTGCCTCTCTATTTTGCTCTGTGAGTGGAAGAGAGAGCGAGGACCAGAGAGTGAGAAGTGGACAGAGAGAGACAAGGAGGAAGGAAGGAAAGAAAGAAAGAAAGAGTGAGGGAAGTGGAGAGGGAGCAGAGGGACAAGGCCTGGAAGCGGTAGGCTTCACTGCTGTGCTGAAGTCTCCAACTGCCAAGTGCTGAGGAACAGGAGGCCATTTTGTGTCCAAGTGGCCATTTTGTGTTCTGGAGGCCATTTTGTGTTCTGCTTGTGACTGTGGGGAATAATGTTCCAGAACCTTCTCTGAGCTTCAGTTGAACAGAGTCCTCTCTTTCTCTCCTGAGGCTCCAGAGAGAGAAGGAGGCCAGGCTCCTTGGGCCAAAAGAAAGGAAGTGTGTCTCTTTTCTGAGAGGGTTTTCTTATTACACAGCTCTGCTCCTTCTGGGGAACATGGGTTTTAAAAGGGATCAGAAATGGGAAGGATAGTTTTAATACAAGCCTTATTATTATTCTTCAAAACATTGGGCTTTGGCTTCTAAGAGGAGTCTTGTCAAAAAGTGGCTTCTTTGGGAAGTTTTAAAAGTCTCCCCAGTTTCCTTATTAATAGATTTTCAGGCAAGAAGGAAGGAGACAGACCAGAATAACTCAGATTACCAAGAATGAAACAAACATAGAAATAAACAAGAACAAAAATAAGGATTACAGAATAAAACAAACTACCTATTTTTTTAAAGGAAAACCATTATTAGGAGCGTAAAAACAAGACATGGGTGCTTCTATCCTTTTACAACTGACTCACGCTGTATCTGCACTGCAGAAATAATCCAGTTCTAAAGTGTGTTAACTCTCCTGGTTCCATCCTATGGTATCCTGGGATTTGTAGTTTGTTGTGGCACCAGAGCTCTCTGGCAGAGAAGGTTAAGTGTCCAAAGGTAAAATCCCAGGATTCCATAGCACTGAGCAGTTAAAGCAATGTCAAAGTGCCATATTTCTGCAGTGTGGATGCAGC
>NW_024823633.1:0-1689 GCF_019175285.1 Sceloporus undulatus
AAACAGGGAAGAGTAAAGAAGAAATTCAAGAGGGTTTAATGGACTTGAGGGCTCAGAAGGTTAATTAATTGAATGTTAAAAGCATAATTTTCTGGTAAAGTATATTTGAAACTGTTAAGGGCTTAGGGGTCATAGATAAAGATATAAATTACACTCTATCTTGCTATTAAGGAAAGTGAAACAAAAATAGAGTTGTTATTATTCCTTTTTTTATTTCTTTCTCCCTACTCCTCACTCTAGATATATATTGAGTATACTAGTGACAATCTGACCCCCCCCCTTCCCCCTTTCTTGATTTTTTTTTCTTGATTTTTTTTTCCTTTCCCCTTTTCCTCTTTCTCCTTTCCTTTCAAGTTGAAATCTTATAAGGGTAAATTACTCATTATAAAGGATACATTGACTCACCTTTGGGTCACTGTAGGATACATTGGACAATTACAAACTTGATACTGTGTTTCCAAGAACCAAGGGATACAATAGACTAACAAGTGTCTTTGAGTTTGGCTTCAAGTAACATCTAAGAAGAGGGATTAAGAATTTCTTTCACTTCCTTTAATTTGTCTAGACTATAATTCGTACTTTGTAGATAACAATACTGAATGTTATATAATTAAAGCTTGGGAGACTGTGAATCCAATAATTAAATTAGGCAACTTTGGGGAACACATAGAAATAAGTAATACCAGATAGGACTTTAAAGCAATAAGTCTAGTAATTTTATTATCTCAATCAAATAAAACAAAAATAATTTGGTGATTTTAGTAAGCTACAATTAAAAACCAACTGAAATCTAGGAACAGGGCCTTATCTCTAGAGAAAATAATAACAATAAACCGCAGCTGAAATAACATTTCCAAGATAAAAGAAATTTATTGGTAACAACATAATAATTAAAGAGAGATAATATATTAATTGTATAAATTACAAATTTAAATTTAGATCTAAACCCTAATTCTCCCTATGGAAAGTAGAGTGTGAATTTTATTATTTATTTATCTATTTTTTTTAATAAGTGATATATTAACCCTCTCTTTTATATTTCATTTAACTAAGATGGTAGCAGGTACCAGAAAGACAACTGCACAAGCAGCGGCAGCAGCAGCGACAGCCCAAAGACGAGCCTCATCAGAGACACTTAACAAAACACCAAATAAAATGCAAGAAAATAATGGACAGATTTTAGAAGAAATGAGGAAATTACTAGCTGAGACAAATCAGAAAATACAACAATCTAAAGAAGATCTTGGACAAGAATTAAAGATGGAGATTGGTGAGGTGAGAGTAAGATTGGACAAAATCAACGAAGACCTGAGTGCAATAAAAGGGAAGGTAGGAAAATTGGAAAAGAAAACGGAGGAATTAGAAACTCAAACTGAAAAAATGCTCAGAGATCAACAAGAAGATCAGGAACAAATACTAAGGATGCAAATCAAACAAAGAGAAAATTGCCTAAAATTACGGGGACTATTAGAGAAAACGAACGAAAACTTGTACACAGAATTAGCTCCACTTTTGGCAAAATTCATAGACGAGTCTGAGGCTACATTTCCATGGGAACTAGATCGAATCTACCGATTGAACTCCAAAGTGGCAAAGATGAAGAGCCTACCGAGGGATGTGGTAATATACTTCGTACGTAAACAGACAAGGGACTTAATACTCCAACAGAGTTATAAGTCAAAATTAATA
>NW_024823634.1:0-1689 GCF_019175285.1 Sceloporus undulatus
ACAGTTGCCTTGTCTAGCCCATATTCTACAAGCTTGTTTGCAAGAATGTTATGGGAAACCTTGTCAAAGGCCTTACTGAAATCAAGAAATACTATATCCACAGCTTTCCCTTCTCCTAACAAGCTGGTAATTTTATCAAAAAAAGAGATCAGATTTGTCTGGCATGACTTCTTTCTCTGAAACCCATGTTCACTTTTTGTGATGATGGCATTGCTTTCTAGATGTTCACAGACTCTCTGTTTAATTATCTGCTCCAGAATCTTTCCTGGTGTTGATGTCAGACTAACTGGATGATAATGTTTGGATCCTCTTTTTTCCCCTTTTTGAAGAAGTCTGCTGGGATCTCTCCTGTTCTCCAGGAGTTCTCAAGGATTATTGCCAATTGTTCTGATATTACATTTGCCAGTTCTTTTAATACCCTTGGATGTAGTTCATCTGGTCCTGGAGACTTAAATTCATTTAGATTAACAAAATATTCCTGTACTATCTCTTTATTTATTCTGTGCTGAAATTCCCCTATTCTGTCCTCTGCTCCATTATCCCCAGGTTGAGCACCCTTTTTCTTTTCTGAGAAGACTGAGGCAAAGAAGGTGTTGAGTAATTCTGCCTTTTCTCTGCCTTCTGTTAGCATTTTGCCATCTTCTCCATGCAGTGGCCCTACCATTTCCTTCTTCCTTTTGCTGCGTTCATATCCAAAAAAGCCCTTTTTGTGGTTTTTAACCTCTCTAGCAAGCCTGAGTTCATTCTGTGCTTTAGCTTTTCTGACTTTACCCCAACACGTGCTTGCTATTTGTTTGAATTTCTCTTTGGTCATTTCCCCATTTTTTCCATTTCTTATGCATGTTCCGTTTAACACTTAGCTCAGTTGAAAGTTCTTTAGTCATCCATCCTGGCTTCTTGAGACATCTCCCATTTTTCTTTCTCATTGGAACTGTTTGAAATTGTGCCTTCAGTATCTCCCTTTTAAGAAACTCCTATCTGTCTTGAACACCCTTCTCTTTTAGTATTGCTGACTATTCAGTGAGTAACTTTTATAAAGCACAAGAACACAAGAAGCTACTTTGTACTAAAGTCCATTCATTCATCCAGCTAGCATGGGGGACCCAATTATTTATTTACTTCTCATTTTTATTTTAATATAGGGACTCAAGGTGACTAAGGCGGTGTACAGACTGCCCCTTTGGGGCGGCCTGCACCCGCCCCTTTCCTCGACAGATCGGGGCCTCAGCTGCCACAGCGTCAGCCCTGAAGCCCCAATCTGCTGCTTTTCCAGGCCGCAGGGAAGTGGCAAAAGGCCGCTTCCTCGCGGCCTGGAAAGGGGTGTCCTCGGGGCTTCATGCCCTGAGGACACCCTGACAGCAGCGGGGAAAGGGAGAAAGGGGCCACTCGGCCTCTTTCTCTTTTGTGTCGCTGGCACAGTTGTGTAAAGGCTGTGCCAACGACACAAAACAAAGGAAGGAGCTCCGTTTCAGAGCTCCTTCTGGTGCCGCTGAAAGGGTGCCAAGATGTCTTGTCCGCGCCGCCCAATTTGGAGGTGGTGCAGCTGTGACGTCGTAATGGCGGCACCCATGTAGAATGGGCACCGGCATTACCACGTACTAGGGTTGCGGGTGTCTGGAAAGGACGCCCCGAGGCAACCCTAGTACGCGTGCAGGCCGGTGCAAAGCACCGGTCTGTACAGCGCCTCAT
>NW_024823635.1:0-1689 GCF_019175285.1 Sceloporus undulatus
GCCAAAATGGCACCCTAGGGGCAGGGTTACGGCATCCAGAGTGCAGACGCTGCGCCGTAACTGCGCCCACAGGCCGGCCTTTTGGGCTGGTCTGTACAGGCCCTAACTGCAAATAAAGTTGAAGCCTGAGATTTTGTAGACTTGGTCTTCTTCCTTGGATAGGTCGGACTGGATGGGCCTATGATTCTGTGATTTTATAACATTGGAGCCAGAAGGTGCCCTTTTCCCCTGCACACCCATCAGTGTGTTGAGGAGGCAAGATATTTCGACTAGAATTAAAAGAGAGAGAGAGAGAGAGAGAGAGAGAGCTGTTCTAGTTTTATATGTTGAAGGTGGGATGTAAGAATGACCATCTGTAGGAAATGCAGGGTTGTTCCTACCATAAGGCAGAGAGTAGGAACGGCCTCGGGTGACAGATTTTGGGAGTGCAACAGTAGCAATCCTTTAGTAGCAATCCTTTGGCCCAGAGGAGAGGGAACACAGCTGCATGCTCATGGAGTCATGTGATGGTGGTCTAACACAGTCTTGTTAGCGAATTGTGTCATTGCAACAAAAAGTGCAACGAAACGTGTGTGCCGGTTTGCACTTGCCAAGACAATGCACATTTGTGCATGCATAATGGTGCCACGTGTTCAGTACCACAATCATGACCCAAATGCCATTGTCCCACATCAGAACAAAAACATTCAGCCATTTCCGCATGGGAACATACACATGTATGAGACAACAACAAGATTCCAGTCAGTTTTTGTGGGTTTTTCGGACTATGTGGCTTTGTTCTGGGAGACTTTGTTCCTGATGTTTCGCCAGCAGCTACGGCTGGCATCTTCAGAGAAGATTCCAGTTGTTGATTTTTTTTTCAGAACCTTTTCCCTTGCAAGAATGAGAAGTGAGTTCCGTTCAGAAACGGCACGGCTGCTTCACAGCCATGTTCACCTAATAGGCCTCCAACAGAAACTGTCACCGTTCGACACACAGCCCAAGAGGACCTTTTGCTCTGCGCTCCAGCTCTCGGAAAGGGTGCCTTGTTTGAAGAGCTTTGAAAGCTTGGGACAATTCAAGTCCAAAGGAAAAAGAGGCGAGGTCAACAGAGGTGTTTGCTCGCCCGGTTGCATCATTGCGAAATGTGGAAACAGTTTCCGCACGGTAAACAGTGCGTGAAGGGTGGGGAAGCTGGGCTGGAGGGAGGACAAGGAGAGGCAACACAGAGGTCCTTCGATGTCTGGCGTTTCCCTCAGTGGCTCTTTCCGTCTCCCCTTGGCTGCTTTGCATCCCAAAGAGAGACGGGGAGGTGATGACAACAGGCCTTTAGGACAAATAAAATACCTGAATGAAAAGTGCTGAGAGATGGCAACAGGTGAACTGTTAATAATAAAGCCCCGGTTCCATCTTTGTCTTTCGGTCGTACAACAGGCGATGAGTAGTGGCTGGCGTTCGCTTATCACTGAGTTGGCGAAGAGCAGCATGCAAGTTAGTCTCCTTCCTCCCAGTGTTCAACCATTGTTTCTTGTTTGGTTTCGGCAATGGGATGGAGCTGGGGGCAGGCCGCTACTGGGGCATGTCTCCCCCCACTTTTTTTTTTAAATCAAGAGGCAGATTTGGACAAACGTTTGTCAAGCTGCTCTCTAGGGCAGGTGGCATGAAGAGGCGAGCGGGATGGCACAGGAAGGGCCTGCGGGTGATGGGGCC
>NW_024823636.1:0-1689 GCF_019175285.1 Sceloporus undulatus
CTGCTTCGGGTCACTTTGGAGGCATGCTGTTTAAATGACACATGCATCTTAAGAGGCCAGAAGCTGCACCAAAGCTGCACTCCAGTCCTTAGGTCTAGACTAGAGCATGGCTTTGGTGTGGCTCCTGGCCTCTTAGGATGCATGCATCATTTAAACAGCATACCTCCAAAGTGACCAGAAGCAGATTTATTTTGGCCTGTCTGTTGGGGCCCCTAGACAGCTTTCAGTTGCTACAAAAACTTAAGAACCAAATACCTGCAAAGAGCTTTCCCTTTCTCTTGTTGGTCAGTGTACCCCTTTAACACCAACAACTGGACACTTTTGATTTAGACAGTGGATCACTTTAAAACAACAATAGCTCTAAACACCAGGTCTTTCTCAACTGGGCATTTTCTAGAGGTATCAGAATTACAACTCCCACCATGCTCAGACAGCATGATTGCTGGGGATGATGGGAGTTCCAAGCTGACATGTCTTGTGTGGGTTAATGTTTTATATCTTTAGCATATCCGTTCATCTGTACTGTACAATTTTGTTTTATTTTGTGCCATGTCTCTCTGTGGTTTTTTTTAAAAACTGTATTTTAATATTGTCTGAGTATTTTATGTTATGGAATATTTATAAATGTTTTATTCTGTAACTGTATGTAAAGTGCCATGAACACGGATGGCACCATATACATAAACAACAACAACAACAACAACAATAAGAGGAAGAAGAAGGTTCCATCCCATTTTTGCTATCCCAATATTGCATTTTTGTCTCAAGGAAATATACTGTCCAAACTCATACAAAGCACGTCGTAAATATTACCAGGGATTTGGAGAAGTTGACAAGTATCTTCAGACTCAGTACAATAAACATCTCTCTTCCAACAGATGTTTCTTGTTAAGATTGGCCCAAGACATTTTGGGTTCATTATTTTAAAGCCATGTTGGAGGGAAAGGAAAAGTGGAAGGGGAAGAAAGAACTGCGACAGAGAAAAATGGTTAGATTCAGCACAGACAGCTTGTATGTTTTTGTTGTTCCAGTTGATGTTAAATTCCAGAGACCCATTGAATAGCCTGTCCATATATCCCATTTCGAATGGGACAGCTCTGTTTCCCCCCCCCCCATATTTCCAGACTGTCCCATCGTTTTAATATAAATGTCAATTTTGTCTTGTTTTCAAAGAAAATTTGCTGTTACGTTTTAAAAAGGGTTTGAAGATCCATGTTTGAAATTGTGGTGGTCATTTGCCAGAGATCAAGGGTTGACTTTAGAAACATACATTAGTTTTGTTGGAAAAGATTATTTCATCTACTGAAGTAACATTGAAAATCTTGTAGATAATTGAGAGTCCAGAAAGAGTAAAGTGATTGTAACTACAAAAACAAAATTGTGTCATGGAGTGTGAAAGGTTTTATGATCAGGTGTTGAAAGACCGAAATTTTCTGCATAAGATTACTTCATTGGAGAAATATTTATGGGACGATCATGGTGAATGAAATACAGCTACCAAAAGTTTTGTATGGGTTCTGTCACTGAAGAAAAATGGTTAGCTCAATATGTTCATGAAATAAAACTTTTGTTATCGTCTTCCTTTTTTATGAATACGGAATATGACATAATTCCATCTCGTTTTTGCCATCCCAGCATCCCGTTTTTGTCTGAAGGAAATATGGCCAGCCTTGAATCAATTGCTGAATG
>NW_024823637.1:0-1689 GCF_019175285.1 Sceloporus undulatus
GGATAATATTTTAATCATGGGTTTGATTATTAGTAGATTTAGCCAAGCTTAAGAAGTATATGATGTTGTTCCAACTGACTATTTTCAGTGAATGCAGGCAGTCCTGTTATGTGATATGAGAAAAGGACTGCAGTTTTGAAATGCTTCCCCAAACGGGTTCATTTACTTCCTATAATGTCATCTTTTCATATTTTCATGTTGTCTTTTCACCACCAGGCAATAGCCTTTCTATATACTTAAGCTTTTTACAGACACATTTTTTTATTTATTTGATTCTATTGACTGTTTATTTTGCTTATATGATTCTGCCCCTCCCATATTGAAGGGTGTCAGAAAACATGGCAAAACACCCTAGCGGGCGTTTTGATAGAATATTTTTCCATATTTGGGGAGTGGGACTAAAATGACCTTACCTCCCACCCCTTTTCTAGGGAGTTCTGATAATCATTCCCTTTCTGCAGCATTTGTTTTCAAAATAAACAGTGACCACATTTATAATATCAAACAATAGCTTGTAAATGTTAATTATTCTTGAGAAAATCGGTATGAACTACTGTTGTTTGTCTCCTAAATTAGCAGATCTACGAAAGACCTTAAAGTGTTGTATTGTATGCCAGTGCTGTTTGTTAATAGGTTGAATCTTTTCTGAGGCATGATTAAAACTGGTAGACCAAATAATATGATTATTATATTGTTTATGTATAGATGTTAGCAAGGAAGCTCTCCTTATATTTGATGCTGTATTTTGTGAAACATCTGTCTAACAATTCTTGAGTAAATAATTTTGCCTCCATATTATATCCACTGACAGAAGTGGAGCCTACTGGGAAACCTAGCCTTGCTTTTTCTTGAACGTACTGGTTAATTACACAGTAGTACTGTATATAACACCACTGGTTCAATTCTGTAAGATATTATTTTGTAATTACAAGCTACATTGTTCAACAACATTTAGCACTTGTGGCCTAGTTTGCTAATTTGAATTGAGAGTGCTAGAAACATAATTTTGATATGCTTCATTAGAAATAGACGATCAGCTCTCTCAGGAAAACATTCATCTATTAATACAAATTTACTAGTCTTGGCACCGAAGCCAGCATTCCCAGCTGCATCATTTGACACTGGTTGGCATGGTATGTATTTTGATTGTATTTTGAAGAAGAAATTGTTTGTCAGCATTGTTTGTCATAACACAGCTAAGGTTAAATTTATTATACCCGATGTGTACATGTGTACATGTGTATTTCTGCCTGGTATGTATTTTCTTTTGCCTATATTTTACATCAGATGTGTAATTAACACTGCCGTTTGTCTGAATGTCTCATAGTGCATATGAAGTATTAAATTAATTTTTGTGAGGTTATTTTGTCTTTTCAGGATAACAGTGAATCATTTTTGTGGAGTACTACCACTCCTTCAACTACTCCTAGTAAAACTACTGTATTTATCTCAAGTACAATTCCTTCTAGCAAAATGAGCTCTGTCTGGAATGAACCTATCAGTTTTGTCGTGACTAATCTCCGACCATACACTACTTACCTTTTTGAAGTTTCTGCAGTTACCACTGAAGCAGGTTATATTGATAGTGCAATTGTCAGGACACCGGAATCAGGTACAATATTTATACTATGATTTTCCTTCAGTTCATACATTTTGGGTTATATTCAGCTATTTTCATGTCAGTACAAG
>NW_024823638.1:0-1689 GCF_019175285.1 Sceloporus undulatus
TATGCCAGAATCTATGTCTCTGCCTGTTTAAATATATCTTCATCAAACTGTGTTTATTTTTAATGGGTGAGATCTTAAACCATAGCACCAACTGAAATGACAAAACATATGAACAAAGGTTGAGGGAGCTGGGCATGCTCACCTTGATGAAGAGAAGACTGAGGGGTGACAGCAAAGTCATCTATGAAAGTACAAATTGGACTTGTACCTTGATATAAATAACTGGAGGGAAGGTGGGAGAGGGCCTTCTTGGTGGCTGCTCCCAGAGTCTGCAACTCCATTCCTAAAGAATGGAAACCTCCTTGCTATGTGAAGTCATAGTTTTTTGTGGGTTTTTTGGGCTGTGTGACCATCTTCTAGAATAGTTTATTCCTGCTGGCATCTTCAGAGAATGCTGGCATGGAAAAGAGTGGTTATATATAGGTCACTCAGTGTGTGTGTGTGTGCGTGTGTGTACATATATATATATATACACACACACACACACACACACACACACACACACACACTGTGTGACCTATATATACCCACTCTTTTCCATGCCAGCATTCTCTGAAGATGCCAGCCACAGACGCTGGCGAACCGTCAGGAATAAACTCTTCTTAAACATGGCCACAGAGCCCAAAAAACCCTCCTTGCTAACCTGCCACAAACACGAATATCTTATCCTTTTCAGGCAGGCCTTTGAGGGCTGATGGTTCATGGACAAAAGGACCTATATCACATGTAGTGTTGTCTATTTTTGTTTTGTCTTGTTTTCCTTCTGAATGGTCACCCTCCCAACTCTTTTGCTATTTTAATGATATTTTTCATATCTGTATAATCAGAGTAAACTCATCCCTCTAGATTTGCGGCTTTGACATTTGCTGATTTGATGTTTCACGGATCTGATTAATATGTTCTCTCTAGGAATCTGTAGGTCCTCCAGTGCATCTCTATGGTCAACCTTAACTAAAAGTTGCACCGAAAGACCTAGAGATCCCTAGAGAGAATACTCTACTAGACATTTGTAGCTCCTCCAGTGCAACTCTATGGTCAGTGTCTGTTGGATGTTGACCACAGAGTTGTGCCAAAGGACCTAGAGATTCCTAGATAGGTGTCCTCTTGGGTAAAAACATGGGGTTTTTGTCATTTGCAGTTATTCCATATTCACGGGGGTCTTGTGCCCCTAACCCTAGAGAATTTGGAGGGACAAGAGTAGTTTTAGCTGTTTCTTCTTCAACTCTTGTAAGCCTCTTGGAGTCTTGGACAGGAAAAAAAGGAATAATAATAATAGTAGTAATAATAATAATAATAATAATCTTAATACGACTTTCCAGTTGGTGAAACGTCAATAGATATCCAAGTCAGCCACCAAGAGAATCCGTAGGACCAAAAAAAAAAACCACCCCTTGTGCTCAGTTCCATAGTAAGGAAGGCACAAATGGAGATGTGCCGGGTTTTAACCTTAATTCCTAGCAGGTATCACAGTTTTATTTATTCATCGATGTCTTGTCTTGGACCTTAAAGAAAACTGTGGTCCAAAATTCCCCAAATAAATGCAGGAACAAAAGAAAAGCCCATAGTAGGTAGAGGTCCGTTGCCCGGTCCCTTTCAAACTACTGAATTCTAGCACTAAAATTAATTGTACGTCCTTTGGAAAGGGTTGTACTAAGGATCCTTGGCAGAGACTTACAAAGACCTCTTCCT
>NW_024823639.1:0-1689 GCF_019175285.1 Sceloporus undulatus
GGGGGGCAGAGTGACAGCCTGGGACTTGGCAGTGGGGGAGTCACGATAGCTGCCCCAGCAAAGGAGAACCCCAGGTAGACGTTTATTGAATGGAGGAAGACATAAAGGAATTAAAGGACCTTATGAAGTGGATGGTCCCCAAGTTAAAGTTGCGGAGGAGGAAGATGTCAGAGGCTGATGCTCCTTACCTGAAGCAATAAAACTGTCCCATTGTGATCTTTGATTTCCAAACTCTTCACCATTTTAGTCGCCCTCCTTTGGACGTGCTCCAGTTTCTCAATGTCCTTTTTGAATTGTGGTGCCCAGAACTGGAAACAGTAATCCAGGTGGGGCCTGACCAGAGCAGAATAGAATGGGACTATTACTTCCCTTCATCTAGACACTATACTTCTATTGATGCAGCCTAAAATCGCATTGGCCTTTTTAGCTGCTGCATCGCTCTGTTAACTCATATTCAACTTGTGGTCTACCTGGGACTCCCAGATCCCTTTCACATGTAGTTTCATTCAGCCAGGTGTCCCCCATATTCCTATATCTGTGCATTTCATTTTTCCGCCCTTAATGCAGTACCTTCCATTTCTCCATGTTGATTTTCATTTTGTTTGCTTTGGCCCAGCTTTCTAGTCTATTCAGGTCCTTTTGAATTTTGATCCTGTCCTCTGGGGTATTAGCTACTCCTCCTAATTTGGTCTCATCTGCAAATTTGATAAGTATGGCCCCAATTCTGTCATCCAAGTCATTGATAAAGATGTTGAACAGCACTGGGCCCCAGACAGAACCCCACTGGACACTCCACTGGTCACTTCTCTCCAGGATGAAAAGGAGTCATTGTTGAGCACCCTTTCAGTTTGGCCAATCAACCAATTACAAATCCATGTAACAGTTACCTTGTCTAGCTTGTTTCATGTTTTTGTTTTATATACTGTCCTTCCCTTTACCAGGACCTTCCTCTGCTCCCATTGGCTACCTATTCCCCCGCCCCCTTCAGTTGCCCTGAAAGCGAAAGGACCACCGGAAGGAAATGGGAGGAATTGCAGTGCTGCATCATGGGAAATTTGCAACCAGGGGGTTTGCGGTGTTGAAACAGAGCAGAAGCAGAGTTGCATTACACACCAGACCAATTCGGAGTGGAATCGGAGTGAGCTGGGAAGCGATTTCTGTGCATTCGCTTGTTATGGATTACAGCAAAATGAGGGTCACTTTGGAATCACTGCGGATGCCCCACGGAAGGAGCCCCCAATTAGACTATTTCGATCATGTCAAGAAGGAAGGGAGATGGTTAGCCCTTAAATTAAAAGAGAATAGAAATAGAAACCAAATTTTAAAAATCAAGAAAGACGGGAAAATATTATCAAGAAAAGAGGATATTAAACAGACCTTCTTTGAATACTTCAAAAACTTACATGGAAGTGAAAATCTCAAGGTGGAAAACTTACTCAATTGGTGTAACATAGAAGAAATAGTGAAACTAGACGAAGGGCAAAGAAATTTCTTAGAGCCAGATATAACTATTGATGAAATTTTAGAAGCAATAGAGGAAGGGAAAGCCCATAAAACCCCAGATGGCTTTCCCTTATATTTGTATAAAGCATTTAAGGAAGAGTTATGCCAAGTTTCCAAAGAAGCTCTTACTGGTAAAATCCCAGATACATGGAAAGAGATGAATGTTAACTTAATTGTGAAAGAAGG
>NW_024823640.1:0-1689 GCF_019175285.1 Sceloporus undulatus
GCAAACAAAGATGTTACGAACCTTCTAAAGACTGCTTGAAGACTTCCAAAGTGCTTCCAGAGGCAACTGTTTCTATCAACAGCCTCCACTTTTCTTATAGAGAGAACTTGTAGCACCTTTGAAACTAAATGAAAGGAAGAATCATAGAGTTGGAAGAGGCCGCAAGGGCCATCCAGTCCAACCCCCTGCCATGCAGGAAATCCAAATCAAAGCATCCCCATTGACAGATGGCCATCCAGCCTCTGTTTGAAGACCTCCAGGGAAGGAGACTCCACTACACTCTGAGGGAGTCTTTTCCACTATAGAACAGCCCTTACTGTTAGGATGTTCCTCTTAATGTTGGGGGGGGGGGAGATCTTTTTTCTGTAGCTTGCATTCATTGTTCCATGTCTCTGGAGCAGCGGAAAACAAGCTTGCTCCATTCTCAGTGTGACACCCCTTCAAATACTTAAACAGGACTATCATATTATCTCTTTACTGTCTCTTTTCCAGGTTAAACATACCCAGCTCCCTAAGTCCTTCCTCATAAGGCATAGCCCTTCACCATTTTGGTGGCCCTCCTTTGGGCATGCTCCAGCTTTTCTCCTTTTTGGTGTTCATACTTGGTCAGTAAGGGATCCTGAAGGCCCCTGCTGTTTACCTTTCCAGCTGTAGACACACACAGCTACAACAGAATCAACTAGTATTGAATCCCAGTCTTTCTCAGTTCAAGCTTTATTGTATTGTTTACTGCTGTATTATTTTTTGTTGTATTATTTACTGCTTTATTGTGTTATTTATTCCTGGGATGATGCCTCAACCCAGGACCAAAAGTGTTTCTCCAGCCCTCCTTCACTATCCTTCCAATGGTGATGTTGCTAAAAAAAACCACAACATCTCCAGCTAGACAAAGGATAAGGAAGAAAAATGAGAATTGGTTGGTTGTTAAAAGGAGCTTCTTTGTTGGAGGCTTTAGTAACTGAGGTATACCTGTACTTGGATGGTGAGAGAACAACCTCAGGATGATGGCAATGATGCCATTCAGGTAGCATGGACTGTAATGCAATGCCTTCTGTCTCCTTTGAAACAGTAAGCACAGATTTAGTGTGGCTAGAAAAGAGTGATCATAACAACTGAATGTAATAAGCTGCTCATACTGAATAAAATAAATTCTAACCCCACAACTTTGTAAGGTAGATTGTGCTGAAGGAGAATGCTTTGCTGGAAAGTCACCAATGATCTTCTTGGCCAAGTGAGGATTTGAACACAGGGCTTCCCAGTTCTAACTTAACATGGCAAGCACCACACAAGGGCTTTACATACTGCCTCTCTCTGATGTCAACAAGACCCAGATTCCAATCTTGGGGAGATGCAGTCAGTTTTACTAATGCAGTTTTAATTAACATGAAAATGGCAAGTAAGTCGATCTAAATAATTCTGTGCAGCGAATTTAAATATAGACGTGTCACCTGCTTAGCTTTAAAAAGAGGGAGATTTTCATTTCAGTTGGCAGAAACCTCTTTGAAGCTTCAGTTACTTAGGAGATCTGAAGCTGAAGTGCCAAATGAAAATTTATCTGTGAGTTGTATCATGGAGTAAGCTTCAGAAGGCTATAAGAAAGATGGGGAAAATCTGTGCCAGGGAAATTTTAGTTTTCTTTTTCCTCTGTACAAATGATACAGCCTTTTGGTTTCATGATTTTTCTGTAGA
>NW_024823641.1:0-1689 GCF_019175285.1 Sceloporus undulatus
TGCTTTTCGGCGCTATTTTACACGGAATCGCGGCTTTTCCCCATTAGTGCCTATGGCATTTCGGCTTACGAAGGCTTTTCGGGTTACGAAAGCGGCCGCGGAACGAATTACTTTCGTAACCCGAGGCACCACTGTATTGACCTTTCCCTTTTCTTTAAAACTTTACTAGGAATTATTTCTGGGATCGTTTGAAATGAATATAAAATCTTCGGTAATACCATCGTTTTAAACATTCTAGTTCCCTTTCACACGTAATTTAATTGTCATAAGAACTTCCTGCGGAATCTTGGAATTTCTAGTCCAAAGCCAAGAGAAGGGAGACAGGGACCTCAAAGCTCTGGCAATCCCCTGGCACCCCAGGAACTAGGATCCGAATTGGGCACCCTCCTCACATACTTACCTTTTCCCTCACAACAACCCTGCAGAGGAGGACCAACAGGGAGACCCACAGCCCCAGAAACACCCCCCTTGGTTTTGGGAGCATTCTGAAAGAGCCTTGGATACCCCTGAAGGGATGTTGTGGTTATTATTATTATTTCTTTATATTCTCAAAGGAATCAAAGTGGATTACACTAATAAAATAACATACAATTTCAGAAATACAATTAAAATTCCAAACCCTCAACCATCCTCCCAATTATAAACGGGTCATTTTCTGAAGGTGAGAGGGGAGGGCAGGAACATCAGTAACAATTTCCATAACAGTAACGATGGCAAGGGTAAGGGTCAGGGGGAGGGGGAGGCATTCAATAGATCTAATCTAGTCTGGAAAGGCCTGCCAGAAGAGATCCTTCCTAAAGGCTTCCAAGGTGGAAATATGATGGATCTCATCCGGAGGTTGTTCCAGAGCCTGGGAGCAGCTGATGAGAAGGACCTCTGGGTCACTGCTGAAAGTCTGGTCTTCTTGAGTTAAAGCAGGTTCTTCCCAGAGGACCTGAGTCTGCGGGTGGATTGTATGGGAGGAAGCTCTCCCTCAAGTAGTCAGGACCCAAGCTATGGAGGGCTTTAAAGGTTAAAACCAATACTTTGTATCTTGTCAGGAAACTAATGGGCAGCCAGTGGAGGGATTTAAGAACCGTTGCAATGTGGGCAGTTCTAGAAGTGCCCATAACCAACTTGGCTGCCATATTCTGTACCAATTGAAGTCTCTGAACTTGGCACAAGGGTAGTCCCATGTAGAGTGCATTACAGAGGTCTAGCCGAGAGGTAACCAGCGCATGTACTACTGTTTCAAAGTTTCCCTGCTCCAGGAAGCGGCACAGTTGGCATATCAGCTGAAACTGATAACAAATGCTCCTGACCTTTGCATCCACCTGAGCCATCAGATGAAGTGATGAACCCAGGAGCACCCCCAAACTGTGGACAGAGTCTTTCAGGGGAAGTGTGAACCCATCCAGAACTGGCTGACATAACTCCATTCCCAGATTAAGGTCCCTCTTACAAGTACCTCCGTTTTACCTGGATTCCATTTCACTATGTTGGGATAGCAGAGTGAATGGAAGGGGAGATAGATATTTATCAGGCTCCTAATTGCAGCCCCCCTTATTGCAACACAAAAGGCAGTACTTTGAAAAAGGAACAGCTTGTATTGAAGATACATGCAATAGAAGTGACTTTTTTGTCAGGAATGAAAGTATAAACATATCACTTTTATAACCATATCAATTAACCCCACCCCATTAACCAATA
>NW_024823642.1:0-1689 GCF_019175285.1 Sceloporus undulatus
TCATAGCTATGTCCCTTAATAGTTAACCAAATTAAAGAGTATATAAAACACAAACATGAAACAAGCTAGATAAGGCAACTGTTACATGGATTTCTAATTGGTTGACTGGCCAAACCCAAAGCGTGCTCAACAATGGCTCCTTTTCATCCTGGAGGGAAGTGACCAGTGGGGTGTCCAGTGGGGTTCTGTCCAGGGCCCAGTGCTATTCAACATCTTTATCAATGACTTGGATGACAGAATTGGGGGAATACTTATCAAATTTGCCGATGAAACCAAATTAGGAGGAGTAGCTAATACCCCAGAGGACAGGATCAAAATTCAAAATGACCTGAATAGACTAGAAAGCTGGGCCAAAGGAAACAAAATGAAATTCGACATGGAGAAATGTAACGTATACATTAAGGGTGGAAAAATGGAATGCACAGATATAGGATGGAGGACACCTGGGTGAATGAAACTATGTGTAAACAGGATCTAGGAATCTAAGTAGACCACAAGTTGAACATGAGTCAACAGTGTGATGCAGCAGCTAACAAGGCAAATGCTATTTTAGCCTGCATCAATAGAAGTATAGTGTCTAGATGAAGGGAAGTAATAGTGACACTCTATTTTACTCTGCTCAGGCCCCACCTGGAATACTGTGTCCAGTTCTGGGCCCCACAATTCAAAAAAGGATGTTGAGAAACTGGAGTGTGTCCAAAGGAGGGCGACTAAAATAGTGAAGGGTTTGGAAACCATATCCTATGAGGAACGACTTAGGGAACTGTGGATGTTTAGCCTGGAGAAGTGAAGGTTAAGAGGTGATATGACAGCCCTGTTCAAATATTTGAACAATGTTCAAATCAGTGTCAATGGCCATGGAGGGCAGAAGGTGACAATGCCTAGGAAACTCCTCTGAGTCCCAGCCATTCTAGGAATGAATGGCAGGAGTGAGTCCAGGGGGCTGAAAGGGTTTCCTTCCCCAAAGTGGGGTGGTAAGAACCGGTTCCCATGGGACTGTGGGCCCCATGACCTCTTGGCAAATCTATGGGATACACTGCCTCAAAGAGCATTGGAGGAGTCTCTGGCTGGATTGCCATCTCTGCGGATGACTTGGAGGACAGAATAGGGCTGGAATGGATGGCCCTTGGGGCTCCCTTCCAGCTCTAGGAGCCTATGAAGCCTACCTTACAAGGTTGTTGTGGGAGTTAATCACAAGACAATTACTACACAAAATGGCCACCTTTTAGCAGCTTACAATAAAAAATATCCATACAATACAATCACAACATCTTTCATTATCTCCCAAACCCTTCCTAACCCTCCCATCCAAAATAAAATACCATTACATTACTGGACAGTTATTGAAACAGGGATAGGAGCCAAAGGCCAACGTTTGTGAATAATAATAATAATAATAAGGCTTGTATTAAAACTATTCTCCCATTTCTGATCCCTTTTAAAACCCATGTTCCCCAGAAGGAGCAGAGCTGTGTAAGAAAACCCTCTCAGAAAAGAGACACAAAAGGAGCTTCCGGTTGGTGATGGCGCCACTAAGAGCAAACTTTTAGCTGTCCTGCTAAGGGCTGCTCGCACAGCGTGGTTTTGGCTGTCAAGAAGACATCAGAGATAGCCAATTTTTGCATCCCCGTGGAGGGGAAATGCGGATGGGTCCTACAGGAGTCTGATTCCCACTCTCTTGGGCAAGAT
>NW_024823643.1:0-1689 GCF_019175285.1 Sceloporus undulatus
GTCACTTTAAGCGCTGCAGCTCCATTCTATGGGATCCTGGGATTTGTTTTAGTTTTGTAAGGCCTTTTGGTCTTCTCTGCCAAAGAGTGCTGGGACTTCATCAAACTACAAATCCTAGGATTCTGTTGCATCATGGAGCCGTGGCAGTTAAAGTGGGGTCAAACTGCATTATTTCAACCATGTAGATGCACCCAGAGAAGGCTAAAAAGAGCGTTGCAAAACTAGACCCCAGGTTTTCATAGGGATAGAGCCACAGTAGGTAAAGTGGGGTCAAACTGCGTTATTCCTCCAGTGCAAACCCACCCAGAGAAGGCTAGAAAAGACTTTGTGAAACTATAAATCCCAAGTTTCCATACAGATGGAGCCATGGCACTCAAAAGGAGGTGAAAATGCATTGTTTTGATAGTGCATTGTGGGATAGCACCCACAACCAGACTGAAAATGTCCGAGAAGCCTTTTGAAACTGTTTTTGCGAGGCCTGCTGCTTCTTGTGCCTTAGAAGCAGCCAGCTGCTCTCTCTGACTCTGGCTGCCTTTGGAACAAGGGGCCTTTCTCTGCCTGGGATCCTTTCTCAAAATGCTGGAACCGCTGCTTTTCTTCTCCCTGGAGGATGTCCCAAGAAATCAAAAGGATCCCCAAAGAAATAGGAGGGAAAGGACTGTTGTTATTATTGTTGTTGTTGTTCTTGTTATTATGAGGGGAAAGGCATTTGAAAATAAAGAATATTGATATTTTAAGAAGGAGATGCAGAGCTGAAACCCAGCTAGAGCCCAGGAAGGGCCTCTCTGCCTCTTTCTGTGGGAGACTTGCCCTTGCCTTGTTCTTTTGGGCAGAGGGCCCCTGTTTTTAAAGGGCTTCTCCCTGTTTTGAAACAGTGTCCCCTTCCATCAAAGAAAGGGATCCTATCAAGAAAGGGGTAGGCAGGCAGACAGCAACGGGAGAAGATAGAGGTCGCCTCTGCACTGCAGACTTAACGCGGGTTGATCCCGCTTTCACTCCACGCTGCGGAATCTTGGGAGGTTCATAACGTTCTCACCGACAGAGAACTGTTGCAGCATCATTCAAACTAGGCACTCCAAAAATTACCATTTTGGAGACTTGGCAGTATTAATGCGGAATGAAAGCGCGTTAAGTCTGCAATGTGGACGCAGAGAAAAGAAGGGAAATGAGCCGGGGAAAGAGAGAAGGGGTAAATCCGCTCACCGGAGATGTGGGGCAGCCCCCCGAGGGCGACAAGGGCCGCCAGGAGGGCACAGGTCTCCCTCGGTGCCATCCTAAGCGAGGTGGGCATCCGCGCAGTGCCCAGGATCTCCCGGGAGAAGATGCTTTGCCCAAATCCCTTCTCTCCTCTTTTCGGACCTTGGACCTCGTTCACCCAAACCTCCCCCTCCCTCCCTTCCTGTCTCTCTTTCTGTCTCTCTCTTCTTCTGTCTATCCCTCCTTTCTCTTTCTCTTTCTCTCCTTTGGCCTCATTGAGGCAAAAAAGGAAAGCGGGGCAACAAGGTTCCAGGCTCCGCGGGGCTCTTCCTGCCTGCCTGCCTTCCGCCCCAAACCTGGGTCGCACCTGCAGACGCAGCCAGCCCTCCTGACCCACGGATTCAACCATCCACAGCTTGGATACATATATATATTCCAAAAAGCAAACCTTGATTTTGCCATTTCATATAAGGGAGACCATTTCACTCTGCC
>NW_024823644.1:0-1689 GCF_019175285.1 Sceloporus undulatus
TGTCTTTGTTCTTCCGTTAATTTTTTTAATTTTTGGGATTCCAGATAGGATGTAATTTTATTCTTATTCACTATGGGGTCTTTAAACAGATCTTTAAAATATTGGACAAATATTTTTTTTATACTACTTTGGTTTGTATATGATTTCCCCCCTTCCTTTATTACCGTGATTTGTCTTTTGGCTTTTTCTTTTCTAATTTGGTATGCTAATAACTTACCTGTTTTATTAGCTGATTCAAAATGTCTTTGTTTTAGGAATTTCAATTTTTTCTCCATCTCCTCAATTAATAATATTGATATCTGCTTTTGTAAATATTTAATCTCTATTAGTACATTCTTGTTTTTTGGTTGTTTCTTTAAAATTTCTTCTTTTTTCTTTAATTCTCCATTCAATTTATTAAGTTTATCTTCCCTTCTTTTCTTAATTTCGGCTGCCTTTTGAATCAACCAACCTCTAATCACCGCCTTATGGGCATCCCATACCATCTGTATCGAGGTCTCTTTATCCAAATTATCTGCAAAATAATTATCTACGACTATATTTAATTCTTTAATCAGTTCCTCATTCAACAATAAATTTGAGTTTAGTCTCCAATTATATTCCGTTTTCGGTCCAAAATTTAGTTTCAATTGCACTGGGTTATGATCCGACAATATTCTGGGCAAAATCTTAACTTCTTGTATTTTAGAATTTAGATGAGTCGAGATCAAAATCATATCTATCCTGGACCAGGTTTTATGTGGGTTGGAAAAAAAAGTATAATCTCTGCTATTTCCATATTTTCTTCGCCATACATCTTCCACTACTAATATCTCTTTCAAATCAAAAAATTCTCTAGGTAGTTTCCCTTGCTGTTTTCTGTTTTTCTTTTCCGAAAACCTATCTATATTTGGGTTTATTACTCCATTCCAGTCCCCCATTAACATTAACGACTCACAGTCTTGTTGCAGAAGTATACTTTTTAGCTTTTTATAAAAGTTACCTTTATTTTCCAGCGGTCCATATACACCAGCTATCAGTATTTTTTTCCCTTTATTTAATATTTCAATCAATTCAAAATTCCCCTCCTTATCTTTATATATTTCCTTTGCCTCATATTTATCCTTAACATATATCACTACTCCTTTCTTTTTATATTTAGAATTTGCCGAAAACATTTGACCTAATTTCACACATTTTAGATGTTTTTTATCCTTTTCTTTTATTCTTGTTTCTTGTAAACAAACTATATCCAATTTTAATTTTTTGTAAATAATGAAAGATTTTCTTCCTTTTTTGGGGTGTGTTCATCCCCTGGACATTCCAGGTTAAACCTTTTAAATATTGTGCCATGTCTAAGAAAATGTATCTCCTGAATCAATCTCCACCAAATAATTTCAAAAAATTGCTTTATTTATTATCTAAATACACAATCTAAAATCAATTAGCAGAGTATTACTTTCAGACCCTCGTTGAAGGGAAGAATTAGCTTGTCAATCCTTAAAAAAAAAAAAAAAGATTTAGTCCTTCCAATTTTTCCAATTCTTCAGATTTCCTCTCTCTCCTCCTGCTCTTCTCTCCAAGAGATTTTGTAAGCAGAGAAGCCTTTTACTTTTAAAACCCAAGACCTCAAAATTTTTGTAAAAAAATTTCTCTTTACATTCAAGTTAAACTAAATGCTCTCCTTGTTGCTCTTTGTTCATGAACTGA
>NW_024823645.1:0-1689 GCF_019175285.1 Sceloporus undulatus
GCCTGCTTTGGGACGAAGCTGTGTTGGGCTCCCTCCACGATGGCAGAGTTCGGCCTGGGGTGGTCGGCCAACCAAGGGCAACTCGCCGGGGCGACCCTATAGAGCGACTCTACCTTGCGGGAGGGCGCCGACAGGGTGGCCGGAGAGTCCCAGGACCTCTTGACGATGGTCTGGAGCGAAGGAAGGAGAGGCAGGCAAGGTGGAGTAGGCACTCAACCGTGCACCCGACGCTCAACCGGGTCCTCAGCGTCGTCTTCCGCGGAAGCGAGCTCGATATCGAGGGCCCTCACCATCTTCACGACGTGTTCGGTGAAGGACCGGACATCGTCCGATGGGGAAGACGGCTCTGGGTTGTGCATCCTCTGGGGAGAGGCTGGGTCCGAGAGGACATCCTCGTCCGAGGGTGCCTCAGAAGGAAGCAGTGGCTCATCGTCGGAGTCCAGGTCAGAGGAGAGGGGGTCCGTCACTCTAACCTGGGATCTCGGGCGGGTTGGAGTAAGGTCCGCTGAAGATTGGGAGCGCCTGCGGGGTGGAGATGGCGACCTCTCGTAGACCGACACGGTCGGGACCGACCTGGACGGGGTGGCCCGGTCTACAGGATGGGGGTTCAGCCTGGTGAACTCCTTCATTGCTCTGTCCTCCGAGACCGACACGTAATACCGGCGCGATTGCTTGTCGAAGAAGAGATCAGGTATCTCTTGCCCGCGGGGCTGGACTTCCTCGTCGTCGGTTGCCGGATGGGAGGGCGACCGGTGCTCTGGGGAGCGAGGAAGAACAGTGTCGTCCGTCCTGTGGACAAAGTCCATGGTTGGCAGAGGCAGTGGAGTGTCCGGTACCGTGCCGGCTCCGGGTCACAAAGAGCTGCCGAAGCGGAAGCGCGGGCCTGTTTGGACGGGGAGCGCTTCTTCTCCTTCGCCTTCGGTGGGTCGGTGGTAGGTCGGTCTTTAGAAGGCTTGGACTTCTTCGGGGCAGGATCACGACCCGACTTGTCATGGTGCCTCTTCTTCCCAGGCTTTGGGACCTCTTCTGCCGGGAAGAATGGGTTGTCCGGGAGGTCCAGGAGGACAGCAGCCGCTGCCGACGACGAAGGCCTTGGGGACTTTGCCCCTTCCACAGGCCCAGCCAGCTCCTTTGGCTTCGGAGCATGGCGCGATGCCTTGGAGGATGAAGGCGAGGCGAGGTGGACCTCCGCTCGGTAGCCTTCTTCGGACGCGAGCCCTCCGATTTTCCCGCCGGTTTGGAGGTCGGCCTGGTACCCTCAGTCCCCGACGACTTGTGGGGGCGCTTGGAGGGTTCGTCGGTGGCACTGGGCGGTTTGGAGCCACGGGCCACATCGGAGGTGGTGGAAGGAGTCCTGGCCGGGACACACACCACGCTGGGAACGGCGGTTCTCCCAGATGCGACACTGGACACACTAGCCCGAGAAGATGAGGCGGGGGGCGCCGAAGGCGGGACAGAAGATGACCGCGAGCCTCCCTCTTGCACCTTCCCCAGGGCAATCGCCGAAGTGAGCCAGGACTCATGGTTTTTCCGGGCCTGGGACGAGAGGGATCTGCAGAGCAGGCAGGCCTTGGTGTCATGGTTCTTGCCCAGGCACAGCAGGCAGGAGGAGTGCGGGTCTTGAACGGGCACCTTGTCCCCGCAAATGTCGCACTTCTTGAAAGGTGCAGGCATTTCCAAGGTCGACAA
>NW_024823646.1:0-1689 GCF_019175285.1 Sceloporus undulatus
TATTCAGTGCTTCTGTCTGTTTCTGCATCTAGAGATAGTAAAAGAAGCTTTTTGTAATTTCGGACTGGGGAAGATTCCCACTGAGCTAGCAAGTTCACCCTACATGACTGTCCCATGGCAGGGCAATACTGAGACAAGGAGCTTACTATATCCTATACAACATGGACTACTCCCTCATCCCTTGTTAAGCTAGCTGTGTGCAACAGGTCTTTGCCGGCAGCTGCAACTTTTTTCTGATCTTTGAAAGCAAGGGGCCCTCAAGTTTTGTCCCTGCTATCACCAAACCAAATCTTCAGCACTTTGCTATGCGCCATTCCTTAAGCTACTTTAACACTAAATAATTACTTCTATAGCAGTTCTATACACAAACAAGGAAAGTGTGGACAACATGTAGCTGTGCATTTTGGTTGGCCCAATAAAGGTATCATTGTTTGGATGTTAAAGGAAAACATGGGTGGGTGAAGGAATGCAACGGCACTTTTAAGACAATTATTGTACTCCACCAGTGACTCCCAAACTTTGGTCCTCTGGATGTTTGGGTCTTCAGCTCCCAGGATTTCTGATTGTTGGCCAAACAGACTGGAGCTGCTGGGAAATGAAGTCTAAAATACCCGAGGACCAAAGATTGGAAATCACTGACCTAAGTAGATAAGATTATCACAAAAGCTTGTGCTGAAATACAGTGACTCTTTTAAAGGTACGATCAGATTCTCTCTTCCATTTTCCTTTGTATACTGTGACAAACTGAAAGCAGATCCAGACATTACCCTCTTTCACTCTTTTTCAGTTTAATTCAAAGTACCCCAGAAAATATAGCCCTTATCACAGTGCCTTTAGCATCTTCCACATGTGCAGTACTATAACAGCTATGTTGGCAGGGAGATTATGGGGGATATAGTCCAACAGACCTTTTGGGGAAAGCTTGCTCACACTCTAAACAGGCCCAAGTCAACAGCAAGTCTCAGACAGCATGGCTCTCAAGGCTGAGTTACTCAGAACAAAAACAAATGCCACTCCTTGTTTTAGGTAGGCACATTTAAAGTATGTCAACAGCACAGGAACTGGAAGGCAGGAAGTAGCTGCCATCTCTGAACACTGATGCAGTTCTAGAATGAGTAGATAAAAATGACATGTTGTTGTTTGCCTTCAAGTCATTTCCAATTCATGGCTGGCAATCTCATCAGGGGGTTTTCTTGGCAAGATTTCAGAGGTTTGCCATTGTCTTCCTCTCTGGCTGAGTGCAACTTACCTAAGATCATACAGTGGCTTTCCATGGCCAAGTGGGGATTCAAACTCTGGTCTTCCAGAATCCTGGTCCAGTGCTCAAACCTCTGTAACATACTGGCTCTTGAAAGTGACATATTAGGACAAAAATATCCCTTCAGAATTTTTGAAAAGGCAAGACAGGGCACAAGTTTAAAATAGTGACTTGAAGCACGTTTTGGCCAAGTCAGAAGTAGTAAAATCACCGTTCCACCTCCATTTGGGCAAATTTAGAGTTCAGGATAGAGCACAGGCATTTGCAGAGGAACAGATCCTAGTGTGGAAATGAGCGTTAAGAGGAGGAAGGGCACCCAACACACCCAGCACTTTCCTACAGTTGTCATGGATGTCTCCTGACCCCAGTAACTCCTGGAAAGAGAACCCAAATTCTGCATCTTCCATTCTGTAAGTTCTTTCATGAACTTA
>NW_024823647.1:0-1688 GCF_019175285.1 Sceloporus undulatus
TTATTATTATTATTATTATTATTATTATTATTATTATTATTATTATTATTATTATTATTATTAAGAATATTAAACACAATGCAACACACACAGAGAAACACACTGAAAATTTACCAGCTCTTTGTAGTATCCAAACTTAATTTTTTTCTAATGGTAAATATAGCTTTGAATGGGTGAGTACCTGACATTTTCATTGTGCTTGTGTGTGTGTGTGTCTGTGTCTTCAAGTTGCCTGTTGACTTACGGCAACCCCATGAATTTCATAGGGTTTTCTTAGGCAACGAATACTTAGAGGTGGTTTTGCCTGTTCCTTCATCTGAACTATCAATTATTCTACCATTAGTAGAGATGAGGTGACCCAGGAAGTAGTTGATTTTTCTTTTCTGTGAAGAAAAAAATAGCTTTCTTAAACTATCAAAGCTTCAATAAGAAATACAACCTACCAGTATATGCCCCCTGAGAATGGCCTGATGGAGACAATGCTACATGTGATTGCTTTCATGGCCGGCATTCATAGCCCGAAAAACCCACAAAGAACCCACAAAAAACCATCTACATGTGATTCTCCCATGCTTTGGAAATTTAGCAGGTGTCATCATGTCACCCTGAATGCACACCATTTCTAATTTCAGAAGCTGAGCAAGGTTAGGTTTGGGTAATACTTGGTATCTGCAGGGGTTTGGTTCTAGAACTCACCCTAGAAGCCAAAATATGTGGAAGTTCAAGTTCCATTATATAAAAATGGGGTAGTAAAATGGTACCTCTTATATAAAATGGTAAAATCAAGGCTTGCTTCTGGGCTTTTAGAACATATCTTCAAACCATGGATGGTTGAAACCATGGAAGCAGAATCTGTAGATACGGGGGGCAAACTGTGCTTCCATGGATATCAATATCAAGGATTTCCTGGTAGGGCAATGTAAGGATCCTGTTTGAAACTGTGGAGCAGAGTTGAGCATTTTGTGGCCACATGAAGCCCCTCAAGGTCATATTTGTGCCCCACACCAATATAAAAACTGTCCCCCAAAAATATTTGTTTGCTTCAAAATGTCCTCTAGAGGATGACAAATTGCCATGGAGGCAGCCTCCTAAAATAACATAATTTTTAAAAATGTTTGCAAAATTTTTGAAAAGGAAAAGGGTTTTGTTGTTGTTGTTGTTGCAAAAAAATGGCCCCAGATACCTTTTAGGTTGTTTGTTGTAAGGGGCATTTTCACCACTCTTTGGCTGTATCCTGAGCCAATGTAAGACCAGGAAAGGCATTTTTATGAATCAAGAAGAGACTTCTGCTCACTTTCTGCTGCTAACAAACAGACTTCCATGGGCCTAAAATGGTCAAAGAACATCCCAAAACATGGCAGAAATGACCTCTTGTCCTCTAAAAAGATCTGGGGGAAGAAATTGGTTTTTTTTTATGTGAGTGGGTGGGTGGGGTATTTGACCTTCCAAGGTCTTCTGGGAAGGACTAATGTGCCACCCTGACCTTCCTATCCCAGAGAGACACTGCCAGTTTAAGTTGATAACACTGGAGTAGATAGACCAATTGTTTGACTTGATATAGGGCAGATTTCTATATTCCTATAATTGAGAAACACTAGATTGGCTTCTCAGCTCGGTATGAGCTATTGCATAGGTTGCTTAATCCACAGAGATCATGCAGTTACTGTATTAAGATGTAAGAGAAGACA
>NW_024823648.1:0-1688 GCF_019175285.1 Sceloporus undulatus
CTTCATGCCAAAAGAAATATCTTAAAAGCATTAGAAGGACTGAAAGATTCTTTGGTTGGTTCAATGGTAATTTTGAGAATTGAAATAAGTTACAATTCTTTTTTATTCAAGTATGTTTACGTTTATTTGCAGAAGATCCGCCATATTAACATTATAGGGACTTTCCAGGGATTTAATTCCGGGTAACATTGGGGGATTCTGGGGATTTTGGTAAAACATGCCGGGGAATATCTTAGAGGCTTGTTGGCAACACTGCTCTTAGGTTTCACTGAACTACAAAGCCCAGAAGGCAGCAGAAGGCAGCCAAAGATACTACACTTAGGGCAAAAAACTGAAATGCATAGATATAGGATGGCGGACACCTGTGACCTGGCTTAAGGAGACAACATGTGAAAGGGATCTAGGAGTCCAAGTAGACCACAAGTTGAACATGAGTCCACAATGTGATGCAGCAGCTAACAAGGCCAATGCGATTCCAGGCTGCATCAATAAAAGTATAGTGTCTAAATCAAAATAAGTAATAGTGCCACTCTATTCTGCTCTGGTCAGGCCCCACCTGGAATATTGTGTCCAGTTCTGGGCACCACAATTCAAAAAGGACATTGAGAAACTGGAGTGTGTCCAAAGGAGGGTGACTAAAATGGTGAAGGGAGCTGAGTATGTTTAGCCTGGTGAAGGTTAGGAGGTGAAATGATAGCCCTGTTTAAATACTTGAAAGGATGCCATATTGTTTTCTGCTGCTGCAGAGACTAGGACCCAGAGCAATGGATATACTGTATTACTCATTCATCCCTCTATACTTGCAGCTTAGATATTTGCTGATTTGTTAGTTCATGGATTTGATTAATATTTATTTATTTATTTATGGTATTTATATCCCGCCCTTCAGCCCTAAAGGCTCTCAGAGCAGCTTACAATTATTATTTTAACATGTTCTCTCTAGGAACATCTAGGTCCTCCAGTGTTACTCAATGGCCAACTTTAACTAAAAGTTGCACTGAAAGGCCTAGAGAAATACTCCACTAGGCATTGGCAGCTCCTCCAGGGCAGTGCTATAAATAATAATAAAATAAAAGTTTTATTTTTATCCCGCCCTTCTTGCAATCAGGGCGGTGTACAACATTATACAAAACATAATACAGTACATACAATAAAAAACATTTACAATTAAAAAATCACATTAAAAACCAATTCTGGCCAGCTTGCCACTGTTGTCAGAGGGGGGAAGACTAACTGGAGCCTGTGTCCGGGAATGCTAATTTGAACAAGAAGGTCTTTAATCCCTTCTTGAACTGGGCCAGGGAGGTGGCCCAGCGGAGCTCTCCGGGCAGCGAATTCCAGAGGGTCGGGGCCAAGGTGGTGAAGGTCCTCCTAGATGTGGAGGCCAATCTTGCCCCTGGGACCCTCAATAGCTGCTGCCCAGATGTTCTGAGTGTGCAGGGCGGATTATATAGGGAGAGGCGGTCCTCTAGGTATCCTGGGCCCAAGCCATTTAGGGCTTTATAGGTTATAACCAACACCTTGTATTGCGCCCGGAAACGAATAGGCAGCCAGTGCAGATCTTTAAGCACTGGTGTTATATGACTGGCCCTGGATATGCCAGTGACCAGTCTGGCTGCCATATTCTGTACCAGTTGTAGCTTCCGGGTTTGGTACAAGGGTTGCCCCATGTAGAGCGCGTTGCAGAA
>NW_024823649.1:0-1688 GCF_019175285.1 Sceloporus undulatus
AAAAATGCAATGATGTACCAACACTAAGGTTTGTACCGTGGGCCCTTGGCATTCACTGGGGTTTGCTTCCAGGATCCCCCATGGATACCAAAATCCACGGATGCTCAAGTCCCATTAAATATAACAGCATAGTAAAATGGTGTTCCTTCTATAAAAGGGCAAAAACAAAGTTTGTCTATGGGAATTTGTATATTTTTAAAGTATTTTCAAGCCATGGATGCTTGAATCTGTGGATAAAAAATCCATGGATAAAGAGGACTGACTGTATTTCAAAGATCCACATGTCTAATCCCCACCTGCTAGTACCCAATGTGGAATGAGTGGGCAAATGGCAGGCCTCCAGATGTAGCTGGACTACAATGACCATCCTTTCCACACTATTAGCTATGCAAAACAGTGCTGATGGGAGTCTAGCAAAGTCTCTGGAGCGCCACATGTTCCTTACCTCTGCAATATGATGCTGGATTTCTTGGTAAGAGTCTTATAGGTACTTGGCAAATATAAGCTGGTGGTAAACTTTGTAAATGGATTACTAGCAAGCTTGGCCCAATCCACAAATCTCAAATTTAGTAATACATACATTTTCATGATTCGGCCCATCTTGGCCTATCCAGCTCTGCTCCTATGCTCTAGCACTTTCTTGTTAATAGTCCCATCAGATTTTTGGAATTAACAGCTTTAGTGCTAGAAATTGGCAGAAAATGTGGGAAGAAAATTGGGGTCAGGGTGTTTTTAAATCACATTCTGTAGTTTGCCACACCTATAGACAAAACCACCACACAGTGAAGTTCAAAGTGAGTTATCTAATTTGCTTATATCCAAAGTTGTGTCTCATTATTGCATTAGTGTCTTGTTCTGATGATGCCATTTGGAATGTATAAGTAAAGACAGGCCTATGCTTTGAAATGCTTCCTTTGAAAGTATGACAAAAGAGGAGAGAAGTGGGAGAGCTGATATATCTAAAACCTGGATCATTGAGACAAAAACACTACCAGTTGCAGGGGTGTCACTAAGGAGGTGCAGGGAGTTTGGACCACACTGGGTGACACCCTAAGAGGGAGATGACACCACTGCTCCCCAAATGTCTGCTTTTGGATAGAAATGGAGTACGGGATTCATCTGCATCCCTATAAAACCTTGAAGCTCAGCAGAAGGAAAGCCTTGAGTGGGACAAGGCTCAGTGAGCGGAGAAAGAAGAGTCTCGGGGTTTGTTTGTTTTTAAATGTACTCTTTTTAAATTTTCTTCAAAAGCATCACATTTTACCAAATTTTAACTTTTATCATATGAATATGTACATGTAAATACATTTAGACCGTGCTTATGATATTGTAATTTAAAGGTATCATTTTAATTTTGCTATTTGTTTATGTCACTACTATTGGCATTACATTCAGTGATATATGGGAATTACAATTTTTGAGTAACATCGGTACAATTTTTTTTAAAACTAAGGATTCTGTTAGTGTGGTATGGGAGGAGATCAATGGGGGGAGTGACACCATGAGTTACCACAACAGGTGATGCCAACCCTAGTGACGCCACTGACCAGTTGTGATCCTTGGAAAGATGCATCTGGCAAATGTACAAGTACTGTCAAAGGAAGACTTGGTAGTGGAAAGTTAGTCTTTGATTGTTAAATGTCAAAGACTCACTATGCTATCTGTTGTGTTCACCCAGGGAATGAATA
>NW_024823650.1:0-1052 GCF_019175285.1 Sceloporus undulatus
TCTGAACAGGAGAAGATTTGCCCAATGTATTTTCTTCCTATTTTCAGATGGGGATGGGACAACTTCTTTACAGGGATAAGCACTATTTCTTGAACTGTTTTTATGTAGGTGAAGTTTTGTGGATGCTTTGTTTGATTGTTCTTGCAGTAATTAATTTTAAATTTCCAATATTTGGGATATCCCTTGAAGTAAAATTAATGAAGAAAAACAGGATAAATTTAATAAATTAATAAATAAACTTTAAATTATACATATATTAATAAAACTAATAAAATTGTTAATAAATGTGCACCCTCTCTCCCATATATCCCACAAAGTCCTAAATTTAACTGCGCAACACACAGTTTCTTTATGTATGGTATTTGTGATGATTATACATAAATCCCATGTGGCCTCATTTGGCATATTTATTTATTAATTAAAATATTTCTACACTGCCCTATGTCAGAAAGGTCTCAGGGCACCTTACAGGTCAAATTAAAACAAACAGAGTTAGGTCAGTTTAAAACAATGAAGATAATTGAAATATATAAAAATATTAATAATGAGTTAAAAGAGTTTTAAAAGATTTGAGAAATTTAAAAATATGTACATTAGTGCTGGGAGAAATCAATGAGGTCCAACGTGAAAGGGATCTAGGAGTCCAAGTAGACCAGAAGTTGAACATGATTCAACAATGCAATGCGGCAGCTAAAAAGGCCAATGCAATTCTAGGCTGCATCAATAAAAGTATAGTGTCTAGATCAAGAGAAGTAATAGTGCCACTCTATTCTGCTTTGGTGAGGTCCCACCTGGAATATTGTGTCCATTGGAGAAGAGAAAGTTAAGAGCTGATATCATCTTCCAACTCTGTAATTCTATGAATTCCGCCTCGCACCCTCAGAACGTCTGGGCAGCAATTACTGAAGGTCCCTGGGGCTAGATTAGCCTCCACCACACGGAGGACATTTTCCACTGCTGCCCCAGCCCTTTGGAACACGCTGCCCACTGAGCTCCGCTCGACTACCACCCTGGCCCAATTCAGGAAGGACCTGAAAACCTTCCTGTTCCAC
>NW_024823650.1:1152-1688 GCF_019175285.1 Sceloporus undulatus
GGCAGCAATTACTGAAGGTCCCTGGGGCTAGATTAGCCTCCACCACACGGAGGACATTTTCCACTGCTGCCCCAGCCCTTTGGAACACGCTGCCCACTGAGCTCCGCTCGACTACCACCCTGGCCCAATTCAGGAAGGACCTGAAAACCTTCCTGTTCCAACAGGCATTCCCCAACTAAAAATCCTGTGGGCCTCCCTCCTCTTTCGTGGCCAAGAGGTTGGGCTAATGGGGCATTTTAGCCTGTTTTTTTTTATTGTAACTGGATGTTTGATGTGTATGTATTTATTCTGTTTTTAACTACGTGTTGTGAGCCACCCTGATCTTGGGAAGGTGCAGGGTACAAATAAACACTTTATTTATTTATTTATTTATTTATTTATTTATTTATTATTTATGATTCTATCCAAAGTCCTAGACAAACAGCCAAGTTTTTACTTGGCACCTAAATGAAATTAGTGTTGGCACCAATTGGGCTTGCAAGGGCCTTTACAGTCAGCGTACCATGGCTGAGAAGGCCCCCTTCTATGTCCTGGCA
>NW_024823651.1:0-1146 GCF_019175285.1 Sceloporus undulatus
GGGTAAATTTGCGCCCAAACCCTCTGTGGCGGGCAAATTCAAATTCAATCAAAAAAGGGAGGGAAACAGACTTCATCCATTGATGGCCCTGCTCACTCTAAGCTTAAACACAAGCGTAGACTGCCATCTAGAGTCAAGTCCTCTAAGTCTAAGAAAATGAGACACTCCTCTGAGGATGAGGCCTTTTCCAGATCCCAATCCACTCCTGCCTCTGAATCAGAGGAAGGAGAGTGGGATGATGATGATAATGAAGCTGTTGAGCCTTCTTCGTCTTCATCTTCTAGACCAGTGATGGCGAAACTATGACATGCGTGCCAGAGGTGGCACTCAGAGCCTTTTCTGTGGGCATATGTGCCGTCGCCCCAGCACAGAGTTTGCCAGAGTTTGTTACTAGAAAGCCAGAGGGACATGGCACTTTGAAATTAATAAGTGGGTTTTGGGTTGCAGTTTGGGCACTCGGCCTCTAAAAGGTTCACCTTCACTGTTCTAGACTTTTCTGTGCTGACGATTTTCCTATTCTGTTAAGGAAGGCCATTAAAGTCCTTGAGTTGGATACAAAACCACTGACCCATCACCAAGAGGAGACTGACCTTCCCAAGGGCAAAAAAGATTCCTATCCTGAACCTTCCCTGGCTAGGGATGAGGTGCCCTTCCCATCTGTATTTATGAGAGTGCTTAAGGAGCAATGGTCAAAACCGGCAACTGTTAGACCTAATCCCTCCATGATTCGCTTGGACTGAAGGGATCAGAGAGGGTTCCCAAAAGGATTTGCCAGGTGCACCATCACCTAGTTGGATGTTTCAGTCACTCCTTTGGGGATATTTGTCTAAACAATTTATTTATTGTGCTCCCCTTTTTCAAAAGAAGAGGCAAAGCTGCAACTTAAGGTGTGGCAGCCATTTGGATTAAAGACAGCAAGTCCAAAGAACAAAGGCCTGCTGCTTCTGCTCCAGTCTGCCTCTGTTAAGACAAAACAAAATATTAACTGGAGTTCATTCCTCAGAAGAGGAATGCGATCTCAATTATATACAGTGGTACCTCGGGATACGAATTCATCGCGTTACGAAATTTCCGGGATACGAAAAAGGTCCATAGGAAAAAACTGTTCTGGGATACGAAGGTTTTTTCGGGTTACGAAATTTTTTC
>NW_024823651.1:1246-1688 GCF_019175285.1 Sceloporus undulatus
TAAGACAAAACAAAATATTAACTGGAGTTCATTCCTCAGAAGAGGAATGCAATCTCAATTATATATATATATATATATATATATATATATATATATATGGCTTTGCTTCGCGAACGAAGATCACGAAGGACTCATCCCACACTTTGCACAAGCGCGTTGGTGACTAAAGAGGCCAATCCGGGATAAACAGGTCCGGTTGCAGAAGGCACAGTGGAAAGTCTCCTCGGGTGATGTTTCCAGGTTGCGGTTCTTTCTGCGTTGTCATTTCTCTTAGACTTTTTGGGTCTGATGATCTTTTATTATTACTGTGTTTGTATTTATGTTATTATTGTATAAGACAGTGACTATATTGGCATTTAATGACAGTTTGGTGCATTTAAAGCTGGAGGATCCTGGTCTTCCTCAAGAGAAGGGTTTTCCTCTGCTCTCCAAACCTGGGCCT
>NW_024823652.1:0-1688 GCF_019175285.1 Sceloporus undulatus
TTATTATTATTATTATTATTATTATTATTATTATTATTATTATTATTATTATTATATTCTTTGTTGTTCTCTGAAACTTCAAGAGGCTTTACAATAATGCCCATGTCAAGCAATTAAGTTAGGGGCAGGAATAGGTCCAAATTTTGATGAAAAAAACACACTGTTCTCCTTCAGATACATTAACCTCTGATCAAGAAAATGGTTTAACTGACCAAAGAATGAGCATGTGTCCATTTACATCTCTCCTGGTCACACTCCTTCATCAGCACACCTAGCTTTGTTGCTGACAGAGTGGTTTGTTTAAACTACACTTCATCATTACATTAAAACCACAAAATTGTGAATTAAACATGCCAGAATATCAACTCCAAAGTTAGATGCATGAGAAAGCAAGAGAATGTACATGAGCACAGACTAATCTAAGCCTCTGGCTCCGTTCAAATTCATGACAAATAACAGTTAAGGGTGGCCTTTTATCATCTCTGACTTGACAAATGGTTTGTACTTAGTCACGCTTTAGATTTGACTGAGCAATCCACAAATTAGGCTTGCAGGTTTTCTCATCAACCATATTGTAGCTCCACTTTTTTGCTGTTTAGCACTATTTGATTCAGATACAGCAAACCAGGCTTAGTGCTAAAAATGAAATTCAGGTGCATAAGAGAGAAGAAAAGAATGTGTGAGTTCAGAACTTATTTCTCTGAATACACTTAAGACAGATTTATTGCTTACTCAGATTTTCAGGTAATTAATTGACCAAATACATTTCATATTGACATTGCACTGATTTTTTATGTTACATTAAAATTTGGGGCACTGCTGCCATCCATCCACTAGTATTTAGAATTAGCAAATACTGCTCTCTCTAATTGTGAAGAATAAAGGAAGTATCTCAGTGCTGTGTTTTGCCCTGTGTTCCAATTGCAACTATCTCCATTTAGAGCTCTGAGCATCCTACCTGATCCATTTACAGATAAGACAGGCACTCCTTATAAGCAAAGGTTGACACTTTTGTGCTGTTTAGGCCCAAATCATCACATCAAGGATAAGGAAAGATGAATTAATTGTGCTACAATCTGTAGCTATGTCTACAATCTCTACAAAAATTTCACAATGGAAGAGGGATTGCTCGGAAGAAGAAGCAGACTGCCAATTCCTTAGGCTCAATGGAACAGTTAACTTCACTGCTACTCCAAGGGAGAAGCACATTGCATAGAAAGAACTCAAGTGGCCTTCAATTTTCTGCTGGAAATTTTAAACTGAACATCACAATTTTAGTCAACTCAAATTACAGCTCTATGATTATTGGAATATACAAACACACTCACCTTTCTACCAAGAAGAACTTTAATCACATGCCGATTTAATGTGATGGGACAAAGTTCATTCTGCAACAAACACAACCCTAGGATTCTGAAAATCAGTAGTGAAGTTAATATTAAAAGAAGCTCAAAAAAGGCAAAACAAAAATGAACAAAGCAAGTAAAAAGTCAGTAACAAGTGAGACAGGTGGGAAGGTGGAGTTGCAGTAGTTTTACAGTGATACCACCCCCCTTACAATTGCCGCTTCCCACATTCTGCCAGGTTTAACTGCGTATGTATACCTAAAGGAGGTACCCAGACAGAATAGGAATTCTGTTAGTATACCACTCCCACAAATGCTCCAAGTCTCCCTTCCTAAGTCAAAC
>NW_024823653.1:0-1688 GCF_019175285.1 Sceloporus undulatus
TCTAGCAGAAAGAATTAAAATAATCTTAAAAGATTGGATAAAAGAAGACCAGTGTGGTATTTTACCAGGTAGACAAATTAAACAAAATACAAGAATCATAATTGATCTAATTGAATATTATGACAAAAACCCAAGCAAAGAAGTAGTGCTGTTATTCCTAGATGCAGAGAAAGCTTTTGATAATTTGGATTGGGATTTTATGTTAAAAGTAGTTAAAAAAACTAGACTTAGGAGACAACGTCACAAAATGGATAGAAGAATTATATAAGGATCAATCAGCCCGAATTATAGTTAATGGAATTAGAACAAAATAATGAATAATAAAGAAAGAAACAAGACAGGGACGCCCATTATCACCTTTACTATTCATAACATGTTTGGAGATACTCTGTAATAAAATTAGAGAAGAAAAATCAATACGAGAAACAAAAATTAAAGGTAGGGAGATAAAAGTAAGGGCGTACGCAGATGATGTGGTACTGGTGGTAGAGGACCCTATAGAAAATATACCTAAAGTTTTAAAAATATTAAATGAATTTGGAGATCAGGCGGGATTAAAAACAAATAAAGAAAAATCTGCAAGAATTACGTGCAATATGACAAAAAAGGAACAAGAAACATTCCAGGGGAAAATAGGAATTAGGATACAAAAAAAGTGGGAATCTGCATTACTAAGGAAAATAGTGATTTATTTGATAACAATTATAAAAAGAGTTGGCAGGAAATTTTTTAAAAAATTGGAAAAATGGGACAAATTGCAACTATCATTATTAGGGAAAATATTACTAATTAAGATATCCATCCTACCCAAAATCTTATTCTTATTTAAAAATTTGCCAATAATTTACAATGATGGAATCTTTACAACATGGGAAAGGGATTTAAAGAGATTCGTGTGGGCCAGAGGGAAGGCAAGGATTAAGTGGACAACATTAATGGATGACAAAGAAAGTGGGGGATTAGGAATGCCAAATTTGAAATTATATTTTCATGCATGTTGTCTGGAATGGATTATCAATTGGATTGATTTAAAAGGTGAACGATTATTAAATTTAGAGGGATTCAATTTAAGATATGGGTGGCATGCATATATGTGGTGGGGTAAGGTAGAATTAAATAAAGAGTTTAAAGAACTTATACTAAGGAAAACGTTATGGAAAGTATCGATGAAAGATAAGGAAAAAATATATAAAGCATTGCCAGATTGGACCTCCCCGCACGAAGCAATATTAAAGAAAGGCAGAATAGAAAGGAAAGATTGGTTGAGATATAAAGATCTTTTAAAGATATCGGAAGGGAAATTAATAATGAAATCAAGAGAGGAAATGATTAGAGAAGGATATAATATAAATTGGTATTTATACTATCAATTAACAGAATGATATAAAGCAGATGTAAAGCAATTAGGATTAACACAAAAGAAGACAGAAATGGATTTGATATTATTAGATAAAGGGAGCAAGAAAATAGCAAATTTTATAAATTAATATTAAAACTGGAACTAGAACAAGAACAAATAAAACATTGTATGGTACAGTGGGCGGAAAATACTGTATAGGGGAAAGTATACAATTTGATGCATGGAAAAGAGCCTGGGGACAAGATTTAAAATTTACATTATGCTCAGATATAAAAGAAAACTTTTTTAAAATGATGTATAGGTGGTATATAACTCCAAATAGATTGGC
>NW_024823654.1:0-914 GCF_019175285.1 Sceloporus undulatus
AAGGGCAAATCAAACCTGAACCTTCCCTAAAATTCAAAATAAATGCATTGGAAAGCAGGATATTAATTACTAATGATATTATTATTATTATTACTATTATTAGTCTCGCCTTCAAACCCTCAGAGAGAGGATCTTGTGAATGCTGAAAGACTAATACAGTTCACTGGGCCTTTCGGGGCATACAGACCAGCATTGTTAGCCGGCATTAGGACAAAGATGGCATCTTCACGGTGCACTCCCTGACTCTTCCTGCATGCTGGTGTGATGCTGCACACTGCACCACATTGCAGGTGATGTCATGGCGTTCCTCTGGTGCTACATTCAGATGACGCAGTGCCAAAGGAGTGCGGAAATGCCGCACCGTTGGCGGATATGGCACATTTTCCCTGACACAGAAAGGGGTTCCTTTTTGCACCATGGAAAGGCCATATCAGGGCCACAGCGTAGCATTATCATAGTGCAAAAAGGAGCTGCAAAAAGCAGCATATTTGCCATGGCCCTGATCTGGCGCTAAAAGGGGCGGCCTGTACATCCCCTTAATTTCCAGAAAATGGGGCTAGGCTTGGAGTCCTAGGGTTGGCCCCAGACTTCATCACTCCAAAGATGTCAATAGGAGGAGGGCTGGGTAGGACTCATGTTTCTGATTGGTCTATTTTTTTCTTGCAATAATCTACATAAAATCATAATGTATAAATTGACAGCATTAACAAGAACAACAGCCCAATAACAACAACCATAGCAACTGAATATTTAAATGTATATATTTAATGTTTCCCATTGCCTTCCCCTAAGGCTGAGAGAGTGTGACTTGCTCAGTCACCCAGAGAGTTTCTATGTTGGAGTTGGGATTCAAACACTGATCTCCAGAGTCGTAGTTCCATTATGCTCAAACCACTAGGCCACACTGGCTCCTA
>NW_024823654.1:1014-1688 GCF_019175285.1 Sceloporus undulatus
TTTCTTGCAATAATCTACATAAAATCATAATGTATAAATTGACAGCATTAACAAGAACAACAGCCCAATAACAACAACCATAGCAACTGAATATTTAAATGTATATATTTAATGTTTCCCATTGCCTTCCCCTAAGGCTGAGAGAGTGTGACTTGCTCAGTCACCCAGAGAGTTTCTATGTTGGAGTTGGGATTCAAACACTGATCTCCAGAGTCGTAGTTCCACTATGCTCAAACCACTAGGCCACACTGGCTCCTATATCATGGACATCGTTTCACTGGACAATTGTATGTCATGGACTTGGCCCAGCTTCCTCATCCATGGAGGTCATTTCAGAAGCCCCCTTCTCCTCCTCCATTTCCAGGCCCAGGTCCTTCTGAACACCCTCCAACTCTCCCAGTTTGGCAGGGACCCTCCCCTGGTTCATCCTCTGCCCTCCCATCTTTTCAGCTGCTCTTCAAAGGCCACAGTTTCCTCCTCCTCCTGCCATTTCCCCCCTTCTCTTCAGCTCACTGCCATTGCTGAAAACTGAGTCCAAAGGGCAAAAGGAGTCTGCCGTTCATGAAGACAGCCAAGGAGAAAGGAGAAGAGGGGCCCTTCCCAGAGGCTCAGGCAAAAGCAAACAGCTGCAGCCTCTCCTAGTTTGCCTCTCCTTCCTCAGAAAGAACCTTGCA
>NW_024823655.1:0-1688 GCF_019175285.1 Sceloporus undulatus
TTAGCGCTAGCTGTGAAGACAAAGAAGGAGAAGTAATTTTGGGGCGATCTATTCTGCCTCCTTTGGATTCTACTATTCTTTCAGAAAGGGTTTTTCTGTTTTAACTGTTTTAATGGGGAACGTTGCCTTCTCCTCCTGATTGCTTTCCTGCGCTCTTTTGAGAGGCTTGAAGACAACACAAGGTCAGTTCATGTAGTAATTCTGGAGGAAGAAGAGAGTTCAACTGAAAATCAACCCTAGGATGGGATGGGTTGGGAAAGAAGGACTCAGGCTCTTAGACGTTTCCTGACCGCTTTTACTTTCCCAGTGAGAATGGGTTTGTTCTTCATTGGAATCCTATTCTTGGGGATTTACAGACAAGAGAGTCTTCTTAAAGACTAAGGGTTTTCCCCCCCAAATCCCTCTGCTTCTCCTTCCCAGAGAACATGGCTTCCCTTTGACATCTTGCTATGATGCTGAGTCCTACACAAAGATTTCCCCATCTCCCTTCTTGAAATGGTTCTGGTTCTGGAGGGAGAAAACCACTCTTTCTTTCCACAAAGTTGTGGCTAGCCTTGCTGCAAGATGCCATGACAGTCCCTGGTGTAGAGAGGCCTGTGGGGAGGATGGCATGGACCCACGGAGGGTGGGTTTCCCCACTGTCTCTTGGCTAAAGAGAGCCTCCGTGTCGAGAGGCAGGCAGCCCTTTCCCTCTGAATCCCAGCTGCCCAGGAGGAGAGCAACCTCAGCAGAGGAAGGCTCTCCCTTTGGAGCAATGGAAAGGCATTTCTTGGCCTGGCTCTTCCTGGGAAAAGGAGACGGGGTTCGCTGGACTTTTTCTGGACCCTTGGCTTATTTGGCTGTTTAGTAGGGCTAGCGCAAGGTGAGGTTATGGCAGAAGGAGGAGAACTGGCTTATGAAGTTCTTCAGAGGCAAAAAAGAAAGACTGGTTTGTCCTCAGAAACCCACCTTGGGATGGGAAAGGAGACAGACCAAAGAGGCCATTCTGTACTTTCCAGTCCCCAAAGGCTGGCTCTTGCATGGGGGGGATGAGCTAACCACAATCCATGCGGGATTTGCAGCATAGAGAGAGGCATGTAGAAATCCAAGCCAGAGAGACCTAGTGCCTCCCAAACTACACATCCCACCATTTCATAGCATGTAGGCATTAAAACTCAAAAAAGAAATAGTGCTGTAACAGTGTAGTGTGAAATAACCCTTTGATTCCACTTTATCTGTTTAGACTACATCTTACGTGATCCTGGGATTTGTAGTTTAGTCAGCAGTAGAACGTTTTTGCAGAAAACTCCAAGTATCCCTTCCAAATGTGCAAAGCCTGAGGGATTTCCTACAGTGTTGTCATATCAGTTAAAGTAGACTCCTTGTGGTGTAATTCTCTGGGCATCAGACCAAAGGAACCATTTCATAGGACCTGTTGAAATCTACATTCCTGTTGGAGTACTCTGCAAACCCAGCCAATAACCTCAAGAGACTGAGAGATCTGTCCCTTTCTCTTCCTGCCAGACCCTGAAACCAATCCTGGCCAGCTTTTGGGAAAGTGCTCTCAAGGTTTGGTCCAAGCAGCTCTCAGCCCCTTGCAGACTGTCCCTTCCCTGAGTCTTGCTCTCCTGGAGGCTCAGAGGGGTTTCTGGAGGGCCTGGACACCTCCTCTTCTTAGGGACCCTGAGCCCCAAGTTCAGCTGACAAAC
>NW_024823656.1:0-1688 GCF_019175285.1 Sceloporus undulatus
TCAGGTCATTTTGAATTTTGATCCTGTCCTCTGGAGTATTAGCTATTCTTCCTAATTTGGTGTCATCTGCAAATTTGATAAGCATTCCCCCAATTTTTTCCTCCAAGTCACTGATAAAGATGTTGAACAGTACTGGGCCCAGGACCGAGCCCTGTGGAACACCACTGGTTACTTCTCTCCAGGATGAAAAGTTGCCTTTGTTGAGCACCATTTGGGTTCGTCCGGTCAACCAATTACAAATCCACATAACAGTTGCCTTGTCTAGCCCACATTTTACAAGCTTATTTGCAAGAATGTCATGGGAAACCCTGTCAAAGGCCTTACTGAAATCAAGATATACTATATCCACAGCATTCCCTTCATCTACCATGCTGGTAATTTTATCAAAGAAAGAGATCAGATTTGTCTGGCATGATTTGTTTCCCTGAAACCCATGTTGACTTTTTGTGATTATGGAATTGCTTTCTAGATATTCACAGACTCTCTGTTTAATTATCTGCTCTAGAATCTTTCCTAGGATCGATGTCAGACCAACTAGCCGATAATTGTTTGGATGCTCTTTCTTCTCCTTTTTGAAGATGGGGACAACGTTTGCCCTCCTCCAGTCTGCTGGGATTTCTCCTGTTTTCCAGGAGTTTTCAAAGATTATTGCCAATGGCTCCGATATTACATTTGCCAGTTCTTTTAATAACCTTGTATGTAGTTCATCTGGTCCTGGCGACTTAAATTCATTTAGATTAACAAGGAATTCCTGTACTATCTCTTTACTTATTCTGTGCTGAAATTCCCCTAGTCTGTCCTCTGCTCCATTATCCTCAGGTTGAGCACCCTTTTCCTTTTCTGAGAAGACTGAGACAAAGAAAATGTTGAGTAATTCTGCCTTTTCTCTGTCCTCTGTTAGCATTTTGCCATCTTCTCCATGCAGTGGTCCTACCGTTTCCTTCTTCTTCCTTTTGCTGCGGACATATCCATAAAAGACCTTTTTGTTGTTCTTAACATTTGTACCCATTTATCTCCATGAACCACACACCCTAAACTACAGTTGGGATCAGGACATTAAAAACTAATCAGACATGCAGAATAAGTAGAAATACAGAGACCCAGCTAATTGCAAGCAGTGTTGTAATTAACATTGATTGATAGTGCCAATGTCCCACTAACCCTACATTTCAATTAATTTTAAAATTAACACACCTAAAGAATTCTAATTTGAATAGTATGCTAATAAAGAGAAAAGCTCCTCAGAACATCTAGCCAAGCTGAGTATATGTGTATGTGCTGGGGTAATGAACAAAGAAACTTTTGCTGTGTGTACATGAGTTTTAATGTCTTCTTTGAACTACAGTGGAATTCATTCATTCAATTAATATACCACCTTTCTCCTCAATATGGAACCCAAGGCAGTTTATAATACAAGTCAAGGTAAAATATAACTAAAATAATATATGATATGAAAGAGGTGATATGATAGCCCTGTTCAAATATTTAAAGGGATGTCATATTGAGGAGGGAGCAAGCTTGTTTTCTGCTGCTCCAGAGACTAGGACCCGGAGCAATGGATGCAAACTGCAGGAAAAAAGATTCCACCTCAACATTAGGAGGAACTTCCTGACAGTAAGGGCTGTTTGACAGTGGAACACACTTCCTCGAAGTGTAGTGGAGTCTCCTTCCTTGGAGGTCTTCAAGCA
>NW_024823657.1:0-1688 GCF_019175285.1 Sceloporus undulatus
TTTGCAGTCTTGGTTAAATACCTTTTGGGATGGAAATCCTATTAATTTTCAAATGAACTTCCAAACAAATGTTTTTTTATGATGGATAAACCAATGGCATGGAGACGAGATAATAGCGTGAGAGTAATTTTTGCTGTTAAATGAGATGATCTAAATATTCCAGACTAACATTTTACCTGGAGAATGTTACTCATTGTATTTTCTTCCCATTTAAATGCGAAGGAAAGCTATGGTCAGATAATTATGGCTCGAAACACACAGGCCGAATAGAGCAGTCACAGAGGCCGCAAGAGTTGGCCCAGAAGGAAGCAGTGAAAATTGCTCCTGCCAGCAGCCCATTCGGGATCGCAGCAGTAGTCTTTATTTCTGGCTTGCTTCACTCCTGAGAGACCATTTTTTGAAAGTGCATAAAAGCTTTTAGAGTGTGGTGTGAAAGTTTCTACCAGAGGGCTAAATCCAGTGTTAGCCCTATGTAAACATATCAAAATGAATAGGTCATGTTAAGCACAGCTAATCTAAGCCTGATTTAAGTGAATTTGGACTTCATAATGCTAAAATTGAATTTAGTCAATTATATTTAAGCCTGAATTTAAATACTTAATTCGGTAGGCCACTGTAAGCTTGAATAATCATTTAACTGGATAAAGTAGAACAGAAGAATCAACTACGTATGTTACTTTAAACATTTAATTCAAATTAATTTAATTGCAAGTGAAATTTTAATTTTACGTTATTGGCTTTGGTTTTAAATAATGGTTATTGGTTTTAGGAAGATTTGAATATGATTTTTGGAGGAAAGGATTACTCTTGCTTAGGCATTTACACATTTACAGATGCAGTCTTATACACTAGGGTGGGCAACTTTTTGGTATATTGTCATCCCCTGAGACACAAGGGACTGCAACCTCTTCCACTGTTAAGTCACCAGCAAAAAATATTTTCAGACATACAGTTCTGCTTAAAAGAAGGCATGCAGCATACAGACATTTTCTTTTCATGCCAGTTAGCACTTCTGTGAAGCTTTCAGGACAGGAGTAATGGTTATAAAAGAAAATATACACTTTTTTGTTTGTCATTAACTGCTGTCAGGTCAACTTCGACTTATGGCAACTTTAGAAATAAGAGACCTCCAGATCACTCTCTAATAAATACACCTGCTCAGGTCTTGCAAACCCGGGGCTATGGCTTCTTTCATTAAGTCTTTCCATCTGGGATGTAGTCTTGCACCCGAACAGATCTAACTTGCGGAATGTTCCAGAGCTGAGCAGTTTTTGGTAGTAATCCCACCTCTTTGGGTACCGGCATAAGTAGTGCCAAGAGCTACTCCCTTCACTTCCTTTTTATCTGTCATGTGATTCACTTTGGGATCTTCAGTGTTGAGTAGCAAAACTTCTCTCTTTTTTGTTCTAGTTTTCTTTCCTATTTTTTTTCTGATTACACACACACACACACACACACACACACCTTCTTGTAGCATTAGGCTTTCTTCTTCGTGGTCTCTGCGAATCATACAAATGGGTTTCACTGCGCCTGCGCAGTGCTGCTCGGAACCTACTGGAATCACTGGGCAGAGTTTACTCTGCAACATATTGAAACTTTTTGGCGGTAACTCCGCCCACCCGTTATAAGGCCCCTGCCTTCCCGCTCTTTTCCCCAGTTCCTTTTTTCCGCCACGCTAGCTGCTTCAG
>NW_024823658.1:0-1688 GCF_019175285.1 Sceloporus undulatus
GCTTCATCATTCAGATCCTTTGCTACATGCCCCTAAATTTTACCCTCAGCTTATCCTTGGTTCATATCAAAATCCATAATTTTGGCCCCCAAACTTTCCCTCGACTTATACATGAGGTTGACTTATCATAGAATCATAGAGTTGGAAGAGATCACAAGGGCCATCCAGTCCAGCCCCATTCTGCCATGCAGGAACTCTCAATCAAAGCATACCCAACAGGTGGCCATCCAGCCTCTGTTTAAAGACTTCCAAGGAGAGGGACTCCACCACACTTTGAGGGAGTGTGTTCCATTGTCGAACAGTCCTTACTGTCAAATATATACGGTAAGTCTACTTCCTCAAATGCATCTGAGGAAGTGGACTTAAGTCTACGAAAGGTCATGCTGCTATCAAAAGTAATATTTGGAGTGAATTTCCCCATCCTGGGGCAGTCCCATCTTTGGGAAAAGGCAGGATACAAATTCAGTAAATAAATAAAATGATTAAGATCTTGCTACAATTGCCTTTATGCTGGATTTCAAAAAAGAATAAGGATAGGCCTGGTAGTTTTCCCTGTCTCTTGCCTAATTTGTCCAGTAGAAATTATGTTGTTTGATACCGCTTTAACTGCCATGGCTCCATGGTGTAGAATTCTGGGATGTGTAGTTTGTTGTGGCACCAGAGCTCTCTGACAGAGGTGGCTAACTATTTCACTAAACTACAAGTCCCAGAATTCCATAGCATTGAGTCAAGGCAGTTAAAGCAGTGTCAAACTGCATTATTTCTGCAGTGCAGATTCTCTCTCTTGTTTGGTCTGTTTTACAAGATCTCCCTATGGTCTGTTTTTACAGTCCTTTTTATTTATGTATTTTATATCTTGCTTTTCTCTCTCCAACCTGGGAATCAAAGTGGTTCAAGATTTAAACACTGGCATGAGTTAAAACACTGATGATTGTAAAGTTAAAGCAAGGTAAAGCAGATTACAATAGCCCTGGGTGTAAAATGACAGAAGCTGAAGTAAAAGTAGTACTAAAAGTACATTAAATGTACCAGCTCATTTCCTCTTCTTTCCTCAGTAGACATAGTTGCTAAAAGCCTCCTTTTGGATGATGATGATGATGATGATGATGATAAAAAGGTATATGACTGGCAGCAGAAGGACAACAGGGAGGCCATATGACTAGCTTTCCTTGGAAGAGTGTTGCACAGACTCAGTGCAGCCATGAAGAATCCAGTTACACCAAAGGATTTTGATGATGTATCAGATAAGATGAGTAATGATTAAGAGAGCAATTGTATGGGCGCTGGACGGTGTCCTTAGGCCCTGTATGATAAGGTGGATTCCCCCCTCTGAGGCTGGGGAAAGGGAGAGATCCATTCACAGAGGAGGATACCAGCCCACAAGTTGCCTCTTCCAGATAGGGTTGCCATAACTCTGGACCTCAAAACAGGAAAAATGTAGGACAAAATTTTCAAATGTAGGACACAAAAATATGTGTCCTACATTTGAAAATTTTGTCCTACATTTTCCCGCGGAGGCCGCGGAGGACGGCGCCAGGCCTCGGGCGAGCGCCGAGGCCTCCCTTCCTTCCCCGGCCCTCGCGGAGGCCGCGGAGGAAGGGCCAGGCCTCGGGCGAGCGCCGAGGCCTGCCTTCCTTCCCCGGCCCCCGCGGAGGCCGCGGAGGAAGGCGCCAGGCCTCGGGCGAGCG
>NW_024823659.1:0-1688 GCF_019175285.1 Sceloporus undulatus
GGACGTCCCAAATGCCGGTTTGTAACCGGCCCTTATCTCTCTGCATTCATTTCAGTTTTGTAATAATAATTCCTAAATACATCAAAGAGGTTTATCAAACAATTATATTGCAAAATTTCCCTACATAGAAATAAATAAAAATCACTTCTTGAAACTATATATGTATAGAGACTGCCACAGACTTGTGGAACTTCTGTTAGCAAACCCCATGCTGTAACCTGGGGTCTTCATATTTTCATATCTAGTATCTGGAGATAGAATGTTTCTGAAAGATTGATGATCTATCAGGAACACTAAGTCAGTTCCCAGGAAAAAAGGAACATGAGGCATGTCTACATCCAGGTAAACAAGACCATCAAATCTAAACATGTGAATTAAGTGCTCCCTCCTTCCCCAACGTCATCTGCACTACTTCTTGCAACTTGAGACAAAGGATGTCTTTGCACTCAGAGCAGTAAGCAAACTTCTCTACCTATTCCTGTTGTGTTCCTAGCCAAACTGCCCTGTCCATCCATCGTGGAGATACCCCAGTCTAATCACTGGTTTTGTCCCCAGCCACTAAAATTAAAATTTATCAACCAATCCAGAATCCCATTGTTAATTTCATTGTTAATTCCATTGTTAATTTCTGGGAAAAGATATTCACCCTTTGTTACCTGAGCAACTAGCCATTGCTTGGGACTAGCTTTCATGTATAAATATGGTTCCAAAATCTAGCAGCTGAGCACACAGGTGGCATTTTTCTCCACACACTATGTATTCTCTGAGTCACCCTCCAACCTCCCAGTCTGAGTCACTCCAACTTTCCATGGTCTATTCATTGAACAGGTAATTATCACTCAATGAAAACCCCTAAAAACCCCACTATCCCATTTCCATACAGTATTTCTATTTTATTAGCTCTTTATCTGTTTGAATTGCTTTCTTATGTGTGACTGAGCTTTGCATTATTCTAAATAAAACCTTCTTAATTCACCTAAAACTTGGAGTCCTCATGAGTTAGTACTGGTATAAACTGGTGCACACTATCAAAAGCTTACCCAAGCTCTTACAAAAGCTAATTTCCCCAACATTTGAAGTAACATTGAACATTGGTGGGAACCCCACATGACCCCCACCTGTTCTTTGGGTAATACTCACAGAATATCTACAGTTAAAATAAAATAAAAGTAGTCACTTCATGATGATTCTTGTTTCTCTACACACACACACACACCACTTTGGGAATCATGGAACCATCATTGTTTTGATCTTTCCCTTTAACAATATCAAGTGTTATTGATTGCATAGACTGAGATCCCTTATCTGGAAATCCAAAATATTCAAAATCATCCACATGGGTGTCTACAATAGTGACATCCTTCGTTTCTGATGGTTCCATGTACAGAAATTTCATTTCATGTACAAAAGCATTATAATATTGTGCATAAAATTACCACCAGGCTGTCTCATGTTTCAACTTGGGTCACATCTCTTTATGCATATGCAAGTATTCCAAAGGCTAAAAAAAATCTAAAACCCAAAACATTTCTGGTCCCAAGCATTTCAGATAGGGGATATGCAACCTGTATTTGTACATCTGATTTCTGTCAATTTCCCCATTCAAAAATGAAAGCTAAAATGGGTTACTTTGGTCAAACTAAATAATTTCTCAAAAATGGCATATAAGTGGCATAGTAAGAGATGCC
>NW_024823660.1:0-1688 GCF_019175285.1 Sceloporus undulatus
CTTCAATTATTTAAACAGGGCTAGAATATCACCTCTTAACCTTCTCTAGGCTAAACATTCCCAGCTCCCTAAGTCATTCCTCATAGGGCATGGTTTCCAGACCCTTCACCATTTTGGTCGCCCTCCTTTGGACACGCTCCATTTTCTCAACTTCCTTTTTAAACTGTGGTGCCCAGAACTGAACACAATATTCCACATGGGGCCTGACCAGAACAGAATAGAGTGGCACTATTGCTTCCCTTGATCTAGACACTATACTTCTATTCATGCAGCCTAAAATCGCATTGGCCTTGTTAGCTGCCACATCTCACTGTTGACTCGTGTTCAATTTGTGGTCTACTTGGACTCCTAGATCCCTTTCACATGTAGTCTTGTTCACCCAGGTGTCCCCCATCCTATATCTGTACATTTTATTTTTCCACCCTAAGTGCAGTACCTTACATTTTTCAGTGTTGAAATTCATTTTGTTAGCTTTGGCCCAGCTTTCTAATCTATTAAGGTCATTTTGAACTTTGATCCTGTCCTCTGGGGTATTAGCTACTCCTCCTAGTTTGGTGTCATCTGCAAATTTGATAAGTATGCCCCCAATTCTGTCATCCAAGTCATTGATAAAGATGTTGAATAGCACTGGACCCAGGATAGAACCCTGTGGGACCCCACTGGTCACTTCTCTCCAGGATGAAAAGGAGCCATTATTGAGCACCCTTTTGGTTTGGCAGGTCAACCAATTACAAATCTATGTAATAGCAATCTTGTCTAGCCCACATTTTACAAGCTTGTTTGCAAGAATGTCATGGGGAAACCTGTCAAAGGCCTTACTGAAATCAAGATATACTATATCCACAGCATTCCCTTCATCTACTAAGCTGGTAATTTTATCAAAGTAAGATATCAGATTTGTTTGGCATGACTTCTTTCTCTGTAACCCATGTTGACTTTTTGTGATTATGGCATTGCCTTCTAGATGTTCACAGACTCTCTCCTTAATGATCTGCTCTAGAATCTTTCCTGGTATTGATATCAGACTAACTGGACGATAATTGTTGGGATCCTCTTTTTCCCCCCTTTTGAAGATGGGAACAACGTTTGCCCTCCGCCAGTCTGCTGGGACTTCTTCTGTTCTCCAGGAGTTTTCAAAGATTATTGCCAATGGCTCCGATATTACATTTGCCAGTTCTTTTAATACCCTTGGATGTAGCTCATCTGGTCCTGGAGACTTAAATTCATTTACATTAACAAGGTATTCCTCTACTATCTCATTACTTATTCTGTACTGAAATTCCCCTATTCTGTCCTCTGCTCCATTTTCCTCAGGTTGAGCACCCTTTTCCTTTTCTCAGAAGACTGAGGCAAAGAAGGCGTTGAGTATTTCTGCCTTTTCTCTGTCCCCTTTTAGCATTTTGCCATCTTCTGCACCGCACGCAGTGGCCCTACCGTTTCCTTCTTCTTCCTTTTGCTGCAGACATACCCAAAAAAGCCTTTTTTGTTGTTCTTAACCTCTCTTGCAAAAATGTTTACATATTCACTGCCCTAAAATCATTTCAAAAAACTACCCTATGTAAAAACAGGACTTTTATGTAAGGCTATGCATAGTATCAGATTACTACAATTCCTGGTCCTTCAACTGGTAGGTTTTTTTTTAATGAAAATGAGTGTGTTATGTCTGCCTGACAGCAGAGAACTAGTGA
>NW_024823661.1:0-1688 GCF_019175285.1 Sceloporus undulatus
TTCCCCAGTTCCTTTTTTCCGCCGCGCTAGCTGCTTCTAGGAACTTTTGCTTGCTTATCGGAATCACTCTCGTTTTTTTGACCTTCGGACTGCTTTGACCATTCTTGCTCTCCCGCCCCTGGTAACTCCTGAATTTCGGACTGTCTGACTTTGCCTTTGGATCTTGCCTCACCTTGTAGGATGTCTCCTCCGTTCAAGAAATGTGACATCTGTAGCAGAAAGGTTCCTGTTCAGGACCCCCATTCCTCTTGTCTCTTCTGTTTGGGTAAGGATCATGACCCCAGGGTCTGCAGCCTCTGTAAGTCCATGTCCTCCCAAGCCCGCAAGAATCGGGAGTCGCGGCTGACGTCCGCTATTGCCCAGGGCAAGATCAGGGAAGGGGACCCTCACCCGGCGTCAGCTCCTTCGGCCTCTGCTCCGGCTGCCCAGGCTCGTAGCGGCCCTTCCAGCGCCCCTCCTTCGACTTCTATGGGTCAAGACATGGGGAATACCGACTCTTCTCATCCGCCGGCTCGTGGTGCCGCTTCGAAAACCCCGAAACATCCCCGCACATCGGGATCAATCGGGCAGGACACGGCCACGGGCCGTAGAGAGGGAGCCCCCTCCGAGTCATCGGGGACGTCCCAGACGGCTCCAGACAAGAAGAGGTCCAAGTCCAAGTCTGGATCGGACTCCGCACCGAGGAGCACCGCCTCCGGGGAACCCTCGGCATCGAGGGGTTCCACTGCCGCCATCGAAGATCGCGCTGGTCGGGCGGCTACCATCTCGGAGTCCCCAATCCAGTTCTTCCCTCCGGATGCGCCTCCTCGTCATAAGTCGGCCAAGAAGAGGCAGTCATTGGCTCCAGAGGCGACTGCGTCCTCTTCGGCTAAGAAGCCCAAGCCGACTCCTGAGACTTCACCTTCGAAGAGGCGCGCGGACGACGCTTCCCTCCCCCGTAAACCGCACCGGGAGTCCCGCCGTGACCGCTCGCGCTCCGGCTCTCCGGGACGGGTCGACCCTCTGGCTACGCCTCGGGTGGACAATCGGCCACCTACCGTAGACCTTCACCATTCCCCGGCTGGGAGCCGCGTTCGAGACACCGCTGCTCAGACTGTGCCAACCCAGACTCAGTCGGCGACGACACTTCCGTTCCTCCTGTCGGACGACGAGGAGGTAGAGGATCAGCCACCGAGGTCTCCTTCTCCGGTGTCCCTGGCTCCACGCTCTCCGACGCACCCTCAATATTACTACGACTCGGAGACGGACCAGTTTTTTCTCCCGGTTCCAAAGGAGGTGGTTCTCTCCAAACCTTCCCGAGGTCGGGACCGCCCTCGGGATTTGGACCAGCCTCGTGGTCAGGGGTACCCTCGTCGCGAATCCCTCGACCGACCAGGCCCATCATCATCGGCTCCATCTCGACGTGTGGACGGACCTGTTGAGCGCCCTAGACCGTATGCTGCGGTGGACTTGCCAGTGTCTGATTCCGATCCCGAACCTGCGGATTCGGAATACTCTTCAGGGGATGATGATCCAGCCCAGAACTCTCCACAGCTCTTGCACCACCCGGAGGCGGCCTCTCCTACGGATGATGTCAGGTCGTTCCTTGAGCATGTCATTAAGATGTCCAGGGCTCTGGACATCGACCTCCAGTATCCCGAGGAGGAAGCCAGGGACCCCCTCGAACGCAGGGTCCGCAGCAGGGCTCA
>NW_024823662.1:0-1688 GCF_019175285.1 Sceloporus undulatus
GGTATGGACTTTGTTGCTGCATCACAGTGGCACAGCTATACCAGTATAGGCAATGGCACTAGGAGGGGGAAACCTGTATATGCATCTTACACTACAGTGCAAGCTGGTTAGTATTTTGTGGGTTTCTGGCTAGAACTGTCTTCCCCTTTGCTTCATGGAAGTTGTACTCCGACAAAGTAACTTTTACAAGTACTTTTCCAAACTGCAGATGCTCTGTCATTTAAAGACTTTGTTAAGGGGTGGAATTAAGATGGAGAGGAAGCAAATTAAAAGAATTAAAAGCATTGCTGATAGAGATGTAGCTGGGGAAATTTTGTCTCCCCCCCCCCAATGAAATTTTCCTTCAGACCCCAAATTTCTAACATTGCGGCAACTTAAAACGTCAGGCAAGCATGTGGAAATAGAGGCAAGACAAGGCTGCATCTACACTGCCAAATTAATGCAGTCTGACACCACTTGCTATGGAATTCTGGGATTTGTAGTTTTGTGAGCTATTTAGCCTTCTCTGTCAGCAAGCTCTGGGGCCACAACAAACTACAGATCCCACAATTCCATAGGATGGAGCCATGACAGTTAAAGCAATGTCCAAGTGCATAAATTCTGCAGCGTGGCAGCAGTCCAAATGGCCAAAGGAATGTGAATGCAGTCAATATCAGGGTGCTTGGCATGAATGATTTTTAGAATCTCATTCCTTGCAATGCTAGAAATTTAGGGACTGAAAGAAAATTCTATTGGGGGGGAAGTATTCCTGTTTGGAGTGTGTGCCTTTATTTTGCCTTCCCCTCATAGCTACATCCCTGATTGCTAAAAAAGAAAAGAAAAGAAAAGTACTATTCCCTTTATGAAGGAGTGAATATCATTTTCTCTGGGAGACTGAGTCCACTGCATTACAACAGAGAAACAAGTGTTATCTCTTACAGCTTCCATGCATTCTTATCCCAACCTCCCACAACAAAAAATCCCCCTTTGCCATCCCCACCCATAGCACACCGAAGGCACTCAGTAGCCGAATAACACAGAAAGCAAATGCCAGTTGACTATTGCAAAAAGTGTGTCCAGGCTTCCAATCTCAGTGAAGGCTTTCATCATTTTTGCAACAGAACTCTCATCCAAGATGAAACTGCACTTTTTTATGAGTCTCTTGTTTCCTCCAAAGTTTGTGGGAGAGAATTTTCCGCATGTGCCCCAAAAGTGACAGTTTTTAAAATATCATCATTCAAGGGCCACAGTAACTTTACACCAAATATCTTCGTTTCCCCTTCTCATTCATGAAACAAATGTGATCTAGTGTGAGGAAGCTGTTCTCCATTGTCTGAAGAGCACTTGGAAAAAGGGAGGCCTGGGCTTCTCTGTCCATGAGCCCCTTGGTGGCAAGGGCCTCATTTGCACACATATCTCTCAACAGTCCTCTCACACTTTTTGCAAGTGACGTAACAGCACCAGTGGTATTTGCAGTGGCACCGCTCCACCACTTTGTCCATGTAGGGGTTGTAGCCACGGCCGCAACACATGAGGTCACAGCTATCACTCCCATTGGAAGTTTTGTTGCATTGCCTGGAAGAAAAAAAGGACATGTGAGGCACCAACAATCAGGGCATAGTGTCCTCAAACATCTATCTATTGTTATCTCTTATCTATCTATCTATCTATCTATCTATCTATCTATCTATCTATCTATCTATCTATCT
>NW_024823663.1:0-1688 GCF_019175285.1 Sceloporus undulatus
AGGCTTCAGCTGATAAATGACCAGACAAGCCAAGTCTCCCGAAGTGCTTTATTTACAGTGCTATAATACAGATCACAAATGAATACCAACTCTCCTACTACAACCCACCAAGCAATCACTGGAAGCTCCTGAGTTTATATAGCCTTCAGACCATGCGGACTCCCAAACCCAGTGACTTCCTGTGTTACATTCTAAAGTGTCCCCCTGTGCAATCCAGCTAGATGTTTCATCATCCAGGCTTAGTGCATGCAGGCACCAGAGTGTCCTTGTGGCTATGAGCATCAGCTGTGCTTGATCAGCCTTTTCCTTCCAGTGCTGGATGCTCATGGTCAGACACACACACATCTAAGCATTTCCCAGTGTGCTGACTTTAACCCCTGACAACATATTAGTGAATGTGGAAAGGGCAGAAATAAGAGATTCACAAACCAATTGTAAGATGAGTTTCCATCATTAGGACAGCCTTTTCTAAGGCAACAGTTTCCAGATATGTTGGATTCCCACCATCTCTAGGCAACATTTCTATTATGGGTTTTGTAGTTCATTTAGGTGGGAAAATAGGTTGAAGGAAGGAAACTTTTAACAACAAAAAGGGCAATTTTGAATGTGCCATTAACAAAATGTGATCCTTCATGTCAATAATGATAATTTCCATACCATTCTGTATAAATCTCATGGTCTGCTTTGGTGACTAATGTTTTATGTAATTAATTAATTACTGATAATCCAACAATGTCCACTGTTACCATTGGGGGCAACAAATTAATCTCCTAATGTCTAACGTTCAACATTATCAAATTAATTTTCAAACCTATCATTCTGAGCTCTGATTCAGACACCCATGCAGTGCTGTGATGTGTTGATTTCTGGGCTGGTTTGGATTTTTAATTATGCTTCCTCTCTATTCTGTTTTAAATAGGATTTTATATGATTTTGAAGTAAATGTGTCAAATTATTTGTTTACCTGTTTTGGATCATTTTAAAACAAAAAAAGTGGGATAGATATACAAAGTCGAAGGCTTTCATGGTTGACATCGATAGTTTTTGTGGGTTTTTCGGGCTATGTGGCCATGTTCTAGAAGAGTTTATTTGTCTGGTGAAACGTCAGGAATAAACTCTTCTAGAACATGGCCATATAGCCCGAAAAACCTACAAAAAACTATGGAATAGAAATATATTAAATGCATTCATCCATATAGTTTTGTATTTATATTTATTTTTCTATCTTTATGTAGGGAAAGTCAAGCCCCATTCAGACTGACCTTTTTGCACTGAAAGGAACTGAGAAGGTTCGGTTCCCCCCCCCCCCCCCAATCCCTCCAGAAGCAAGTGCTCACTACAAATCAGGGTATTTTAACCCTGAATGCCCTCTTGGAGAAATTGGTTAAAATGAAGGCGCCTTGCTGTCACTCAAATTTAGTTTCGCGTTCGTCATAGGTGATGTTTCCTGCACCAATTGCAGGAATGGCCAATGGCCAATCGGAAGTGTGCTTCTCCCCCTCCTTTTTTTAAAAAAAACAGGTGCCAGTATGTGCAGATGCTGTCAAATTTAAAAACCTCGTGTGTGTGTGTGTGTGTTGTGGATATTTGGTTCAGTGCAGCTTATGAACTTCCCTTGGCCCCATTTTCAACCCCAAAATGCAAGCTAATGCCATCTCTGCATCCTGCATCCTCCCTCCTTGCCACCC
>NW_024823664.1:0-1688 GCF_019175285.1 Sceloporus undulatus
TGCCTCCCTCCCCATGGACCTTTCCCTGCTCTCCAAGTGCCCCATTTGGGTTACTTGGAGGGCAGGAAGGATAAGTGGGGAGGAAGGGGGCTGGGCAAAGTGCCACTTCTGGCACGTGTGGCATAGGTTCACCATCACTGTCATAGCACTTGGGAGTGTCCTCCCCAGACTCCAGAATTTTGAGTGACAAAGAGCCTCTGGAATCAACCATGGAGCTAAGCAAGCTCAGGTTGGAAAAGAAACATTAGAGAAAAAGGAATTTATGTGTTGCCATTTCCTCTCTTCATATGCATTGCTCATAATTGCTAAATGAAACCCCTAAATATGTCTGAAAAGAAGGATCTGAACCGGTTCTCACCAGTTCAGTTCTTAAAATCTGTCAGGTTGGTGGTTGCCTCCCAATCCCCAAGGCCTCTCTCCTGGCCCTTCCCAGAAGTCCCTTCGTCTCCGCACAGAGCTAGGAGATCCTGGCTTTGCTCCTGCCTTCCCCTCCTGGCTCCCAGAGGCCAGATCCCCTTCCCTTTCTCCCTCCACTCTCCAACCTTCCCTCTTGCCCATCTGTACTGCTTCAGCATTTCACCTTCACCATCTCTTCCCTGCCTTTTTGTTTTTCACATTCCCTCCTTCTCTCTATCACAGACACACACCCACAGAGTGTGATGCATAAAAGGGACACTTTGAGGCCCATTTGTTGAGAATGGATAATCAATATACAAATGATTCATTGGAAAAGGCAGAGCAAGGGGGCTGGGAACTGGACTCGAATTTTGGTGAGGATCAAGCACCAGAGAGCAGCCTTAAAACAGCCTAAAGACATCTCTAAGACAGGGATGGGCTACTGTCACATGGAGGGGGTCATATTGACTCCCAGGGGATTTCAGGGGCACCCCCACATTGTAGTGCCTAAAAATATGGAATAATGTTTTGCCCCTCAGTATCCCATTGCATCCCTTTGGGGAAGTGGAGGCCGTTTTACCACTGTTGAGCCCTCTCTGATCCATTGCATGGCCAAGGGAGATATTTTTACCCAAGAACCCTCTCCAGAACCTCCAAAGGATGGAAGAGGGACCAAAAAGGGTAGGAAACTTGCTCAGCTATGTGCTAAGTACCATTTGGGTGAGAAAAGCATTAATCTCTATGCTTCCTTCCCACAAAATCCTAAATTTCAGAATTAAAAAGTCGTTTGCTTGAACCAAAAGGTTTATTGAGAAACTCCGGCGGAAGCATCCATTAACGCATCTAAGCAGTCTCTGAAGAGTCAAAATCTTTCCCCACCGTCGTTTACTATCTCCACACTCCTCCGCTTTCCTCCTCTTTAAGCTCCTAACCAACCCAGCTGCCAAGGTACCTCTTGCCTTCTTCTTCCACCGTTCTCATAGGCCTCTCCCCCTGGGGCATGTCTGCCACCCAAACCTCACAAACCAGTCAGTTAAGAGCCTCCACAACTGAATCCCCTCCCCCCAACCCGGACCGGCCCCCATTAGACTTACCTACGACTTAAAACTACTAACATTTAAACTACTAACGATTCCCCCTAAACTGCAATACCATTCTGGATGAACCACAGAAGCTGGTTCTGACAATTGGCAGTTTACGATGGGGTATTTAGTATCCTTATAAAGTGGAGAGCAACATGCCTCACTAAACTACAAATTCAAATATTCTACAGGATGTTGCTATCACAATTA
>NW_024823665.1:0-1688 GCF_019175285.1 Sceloporus undulatus
AGAAAAAAGGAGACTCTATATACGAAACATCAATGAATTTTCTGTTTAGATTTCCCCATCTTCAATACAATCTCATTCTGTATATATTCCCAAATTCCAAAATCTGAAACCCACCTCCTGCCCTGCAGGAATACATAGGATCCTAGACTTGGAAGGGACTATTAAGGGCCATTATGGTGGGATACAGACGAGCAGGGGAGGACGTCTTGGAGGTGTATTTAGCTGAATGCGGAGCCTCCAGACGGCCCGCCCCGAGGGCGTGCTTCAGGTGTTGGAGCTTCCACACGGGGGGGCAGTGAAGACGCCTCACCTGAGTCCGTTTTGGACCCGGAGTTTCCAAACCGCCGCCTCGGAGGACGCTGCATAAAGAGAGGCAGCTTCCGCACGGGCGGCCCAAACTGCGGCTTTTTTTTTCTTTTGCCGACTGGCGGATGTGCAGCTGCGCAGCTACAGCGCTAAGCAGCGGCAGAAAGCCTATGTGCGCATTTAAAGTGCCCAAGCCCCTTTAAACTTTTTCCCCCGCCCTGGCCAAGAACAAAGGTGCCCTCTTGCCAGCTGGTGATCAGTTGGTGTTGGCATCCTTGTCCGCTTGCACTTTGCCAGTGTCACCAGCATCATCGATGCCTCCTCTCCTTTGGTCCCCGCGCTCCTGCTGAATCTGCAATGCGCAGCCACAGCTTTCTCCGCTGCCACCGCTATCCCCCTGCCATCCCCCATCACCTCCCTTGTACATATGTAAATATTTACAGTTTTAGCGTTTTTTATTGATAGGTGAAAATGGCACAGGAATGTGTGTAGGGGTTCACTTTAAAGTCCAAACTTTCCAAGCAGCGCATGCGTACATGTTGCTCTAGGGTTAGGGTTAGGGTTAGGGTTATGAGTCTTAAAATGCGCTGCAGCTGTGCCGCAGCTTCCACACCTGCATGGCAGCGGACGTTGCAATTAAAGCCTGACTGCAAACTGCACATGTTCTAAGACCCCAACTCACTATGCGACGGAGCTTTTAAATGGGCAACTTAAAGTAGCGGCGTAGCAATTCTGGTGTACCGGTGGAGCAGCTCTCATGGCTTCTTCCACCTCTCAATATGTGTCAGCATTCAGGTAGGACTGCTCCAGTTTCTGCAGTTACTCCAGTTTCTGGGACCATATAGCTATGAGGTCAGCCATCTCAGTATGAGACCAAGACGTCCCCCTGCCTTTTTTGGGGTGCTGGTGGATGGCTGAGCCATCCTGCCTGGTGGCAAAGGGGAGCCGCCACACAGCTGTGCCAGGAGCAGCCGAACTGTGCCCGTTCCCAGGTGAAAATGGCGCAGGAATGTGTGTAGGGGGTCTCTTTAAATCCCAAACTTTCCCTTTTCACTTTCTACAACCAAAACATCCGCCGGCAAAACTTACAACTTCCCGCGGTTCTAGAAACGCATGTGCACAAGTGGCTCTAGGGTTAGGGTTACGAGGCTTAAAATGCGCCGCAACTGTGCCGCAGCTTCCACAGCTGCATGGCAGCGGACGTTGCAATTAAAGCTTGACTACAAACCACGCATGTCCCGGACCCCGACCCATTATGCGACGCAGCTGACACGGAGCTTTTAAACCGGCAACTTATATTTGCGGCGTAGCAAGTCTGACGTATCGGTGCAGCAGCTTACAGACGGAGCTGCGCAGGTACGCATCAAACAGAAAAGAAGCGG
>NW_024823666.1:0-1688 GCF_019175285.1 Sceloporus undulatus
CGAAAGGAACGAAAGGAAGAACGCTGTCTAAACTGCCTCCTATCGTCCTTCTTTTTAGCGGAAGGCAAGGCCTTCTTTTTATCTTTTCCCTCTACTAAGACTGGGTCAAGCGACTCGCCGAAGAGCTTAGAGCCTAAGAAAGGGGTGTAGGATAAGTTCTGTTTAGACCTGGAGTCCACATTCCAGCTCTTAAGCCAGAATTGGCGCCTAACTGCCACAGCCGCAGACTGAGCTCTCGCGCACTGTTGGACGGTGTCCAGCGTGGCGTCAGCTGTGAAGGCCCATGCCTTGATGATCTTATTTATGGTCTGTCTAACTCTGGTGTCTGTGTTAGGGAGCATGTCAAGGAGGTCCTTAGACCACTGGAGAGAAGCCCTGCTGACCATGGAGACTGTCGTGGCGGCCCTAATGGCTATGGAGGAGGCCTCATGGACTTTTTTGAGAGCTCCTTCGGCCCTCCTGTCCTCCGGACTTCTAAGGGTGTCCTCGCCGTCCCGGCTAAAAACTGATGAAGAAACTAGGGCGGACACAGGGGCATCAACCAAAGGGACCTTAAGCTTGTCCATGACTGACTGCTGCAGGATGTAATGCTTACGAGTGAAGCTATTGTTGGGCCTAGCTGCAGCTGGCTTTTGCCATTCCTCCCTTATAATCTGCATGATGTTATAAGGGCAAGGCACCTCTAAAATAGAAGGGGCCGAAACAGGGAATAGATCCTCGCCCACTCTGGGCAGATCCGAGTCGGGCGTGGGAGCCTTGCTCGAGGGCACAGTGATCCCCAGGGTCTTAGTAGTTTTTCTGATGAGGGGGGCATAATCCTCGGCACTAAAGAGTCGGGACGAAGAGGGCCCATCCCTTTCATCAATATCCTCATCTTGGGAAAGCTCTCCCTCCTCAGTTCCAGATTGATTGGAACCCGAGAGAGCCTCTAAGGCGTCCTCGTCAGAGGACAGCTGGATGGGCGCCCTCTTACGTTTGGATGACACCCTACCGAACCTCGGGCGTTTGGAGGGCGGCTGGTAGGAGTGTTCCGACTCTGAATCCTCCTCGGAGTGTTCAGAGACAGCGGAGTGGGAGGCCGCTGGGGAACGGGCTCGGGCAGCGCGGCGGGAGGGAGGGTCGCTTGAGCCCTCACTGGTGGACCTGGCCCCGGAACCGGAGGAAGCAGGCTCTGCCTCCTCCCGGGGGCGCGCTGTGCCTCCAGAGCCCTGAACTGTGGTGGCTGACCCACTCCCAGGGGGATTGGGGGAGGAGGGAGCGCCGCGTAATGGCCTCTGGGGGCGTGCCGCCCCGCCCGCCGGGTGGGAAGGCCCCGCTTCCGGTTCAAGATGGCGGCCCCCATAGGGCTCCACATGGCCAAGATGGCCGCCCCCATAGGAGCCCACGTGGCCGAAGGGGCCGCTCCCGAGGAAAGGGGCGACGAAACCCCCCCCATGGCAGAAAGGTGCGGTTGGGGTCCGCTTGCCAAGGGACCGGCCAGGCACTGGGCCAAGCAGTCTCTTGTGCAGGGACGGCTGGGAGGGAGGCGTCGCTGCTGCTGGTCTGGCTGGGGAAGGGCCCAGGCCACATGACGAGGGGAGGGAAACCCACAGGATTAAGGGGTCCCGGTCCCCAGGATGGCGCTGCCGCACGAACGGTGCCCTTTTCCCCCTGGGATGTCTGTGCCGGGGGAAGGGACTCCTGGGCCC
>NW_024823667.1:0-1688 GCF_019175285.1 Sceloporus undulatus
TTTTTAAAAGGCCATAATTTCTTGTTGAAATTTGTTGGGGGGCGAGGGGTTTGCCTTTGCCTTCTTTGGAGGCTGAGAGAGTGTGACTTCCCCAAAATGACCTAATGGGGTTCCTTAGCCAAGTGGAGATTTGAATCCCTGCCTCCAGAGTTGTAGTCCAGTGCTCAAGCCACTATGCCATGCTGGCTCTGATTTTCTCAAGCAGCAATATAATATTATGAGCCTAAGACTGATGCATTGGGGTGGCTTGATTTTTAATTGACAGTTAACATCTATTAAGATTACAAAAAGAAATCCTGTTAGTGGAGACGTGTAGCCATAGGGTGGCCCTCCATATATTGTTGGCATGTTTTACTGTTAGCTTTACTGTCAGCAGCCAAAATCCAAATGATATCTGGCAGATTGCAAACCGGATGTAGGGGAAAATAAGGGTAGTGACCAACCATACATGGAAAGTGTGGAGCTTGGCAACTGACTGATGATGTTGTTGGTGATCTTGGAATCTGTCATATTCATGAGAAAGCTATAGCACAGCGCAATATTCCAGTTCATCCCCAGGCTGGTGGCCCACAAGAAATACACATGCACAGAACTATACACCAAATAATGTTCTAATATCCTAGTTTGCTATCTAAAATGTTTAGTTACAGTAAAGAACATGCTCCCAATGTGACAACATAGGCAGTACTTGGATATATTCAAACTGGTGACTTACTGTATAGTCACAGAGAATGGCCATTAGATGGCAGTGTAAGATAAATGATGCTATCAAACTCACTACTGTAAGCATTTCATTATTAAAAGAAGGGGTATACCACAGTGTTTGACAGAAATGTTAGCAGCATCTGCTTGTCCTTATTTATGTATAAGAGAAGCATGGATGGCCAAAATGTGTTGCTTTTTTTTAACCAGAATTGAAGGCGCAACTGCTACTTACTGGTTTTGCAAGCAAACTTTACAAGCTAATTTGGAGATTCCTCCTCATGAAAAAATACTGAAATATTTTCAGAACAGCAAACACAGAATAACTTTAGGGCAGCCTAACCCATCAACAGCCCTGCAGATTATCTGGACTACAATATCTGTTGAGTCCAACCAGCTTGGTCTGTGTGTGGATGATGGGCGTTATACTCAAATTACTGGGTGATGTCTATTGGGAAAGCCTTGAGACAGTGAGATGAGAGGAGCTCCTATAAAACAATTCTACCCTCTCAAAATGCAGGTTGCCTATCCCAACCTGATATCCTGTATAAAATACAATTAAATGTGACATAGCTAGTTATGTTGTGGGTTACATCTTCTTACTGAATGAATAAATGAGTTTGGAAGACAAAGGAGTTTATCAAATGGGAGAAATTTCTCTTAAATTCGAATGAAAAGAAAGTGGGGCCAGAACGCATTCACTTAAAGTCACTAGTTTAGCGCAATTACGTGAATGCGCATTGCGTTCGAACTGGCTCCCCATTGCCCGAAAATTACATGCCATTGCCTGAAAATAACAAGCCATTGCCAGAATTTGCGTGTGGCAGTCTATCACACAATAACATGAAACCACATGATTGCATTTGGACTAACTTCCCATTGCCTGCATTTGCGTGTAGTGGGTTATCACGCAATAATGTTAAACCTCATGATTGCATTCAGATTGCCATTGGATTATACTTCCAATTTCCCTTGTCTGATAATAT
>NW_024823668.1:0-1687 GCF_019175285.1 Sceloporus undulatus
TTTTCTTTCCCCTTTTTCCTTCCTTCCTTCCTTCCTTTTTTTGGCCTGCCCTACACTGAAGCTGGGGGACTTTAGGAAATTGACATTGAATCCAGTTTTAAATGGGTGGTCACTTTGCAGGTAGTGAGGGAAGTAAGAAAAGGAAGTATGGGGTGTGAAGAGACAGGCCAAAATAAAGGTGCTTTGGGACACTTTGGAAGTATGCTGTTTAAATGATGCATGCAGCCTAAGAGGCCAGAAGGCACACCAAAGCCACGCTCCAGTCCTAAGGACTGGAGTGCAGCTTTGGTGCAGCTTCGTACCTCTTAAGATGCGCATGTCATTTAAACAGCATGCCTCCAAAGAACCCCAAACAGCTTTATTTTGGCCTGTCTATTCAGGCCCATGGTGAGCACCAGAAGATATCATTTAGTGAAGAGTAGGCTTCTCCCAAGGCAGAAGAGAACTAATGTCTGCAAAAGCAAGTTTAGCCACCCAGCTTCTAAAGCTGCAGCCACTCCAGTGTCTATTCTCTCCTGGGGCCTTTTCCTTGGCCTTCAGCTGCTTCCCAGCAGACCCAGACCCCCAGTAAGGAAAATTCCAAGAATTGCCATTTGATAGACAACTGAGAATCTGGGTCTTATTTTTTAGTGAAGTCGGTGTTAATTCATTTGTCTTACAACTAATTTGTTCCTTTTTTTTTTCCATAGTTATAGTGTGAGGGAGTGAGGATTAGTTACTCTGCTGGGAAGGATTTCTTGTAAAGATGACATTGTAAGTTGGTAGCTTATTTATTTAGTTTTAATCTTTAAACATTTTGTTTTAATTAAAGGATTCCTCTTCTACTTAGTGTTTTTCTCTCTCTTAATTTTTTAATATATATATATTCATTTGTTATTCTAATTTAGTTCATTCCCTCACTTATGTTCATACTTGGGTTAAAATTCTGCAATTTTACCCAAAATGGTTGAAGTTACCAACTTAAGGAAAAGTTTTAAGAAGAAATTTGGTAAAACTTTAATCCCTTAGTGTCAGAAGCAAGAATATATCCCTTCCTTGCTAAATCCCATACTTGGTAGCCTTGCAGTTCACTAGTTAAATAAGGTGGCCCCATTCAGCCCATACTTTGAGCCTGTTCTCTTTATTTCTGAAGTGGGGCTGCAAATACATTTCTAAATAGAAGGGGAAATATGGTTGTGCTGTATAGACCACTTAGAGTTGGAAAACTGGATCTATTAAACTTTAATATTAGAAGTGTAATTCTGTTTTAACCAAACCCTTGACCAGTTTTGGTTGTCTCAAAGATTTTTTTTTTACATAAGTGGGCTGAATCAAACTAGGCTTCTTTGAAATTATTAATTTGTCTGCAGCTCAATTTCACAAGGAAACTAAGAGCTGGACAATGTGTGCAAAACTGATCCCCTTATATAAGAAGCTTGCATGAGACATTCTCCATATAAGGAAAACATTAAGAAAAGAAGAAGGGGTAAAAAAGGAGGACTGTGATTTTGTGGTGGACAGCTCTGTCTTCTAATCACAATATACAGTGCTGTATCATTTCAGTGCCTTTGGACAGTGATGGTAAAGTGATGTATTGCAAGACTGTTTCCTGTAATCAATACACTTTTTCTAGTGCTCTGTTCCACAAACAGGAACGTTGAAATAGTTATTTTGGAATCGGTGATCTGCGAGGGTATAGCATGAAAAA
>NW_024823669.1:0-1687 GCF_019175285.1 Sceloporus undulatus
AATTAATTTCGTAACCCGGGGTACCACTGTACTGTATTTTCCGGCGTATAAGATGACTTTTTGACCCTCTAAAATTGAGTCAAAAGTCGAGGGTCATCTTATATGTCGGGTTAAGCCCGGCAACAACAGAGCCCTGTGGCCCGGCGTGCACACGCTCGGCCACCAGCTTCCCAGGCCTCCGGAGGCCTGGGAAGCTGGCAGCCCCGCGCAGGCTTCTAAGGGGCCTCTGGAGGCCTCTAGAAGCCGGCGCGCACGCTCTTGGGGCTGCAAGCTTCTCAGGCCTCCGGAGGCCTGGGAAGCCGGCAGCCCTGTGCAGGATTCTATGGGGCCTCCGGAGGCCTCTTGAAGCCGGCGAGCCTATGCACAGACGGCTGCCGGCTTCTGAGGAAGAGGGGTAGCCTTATACGGTGAATATATCCTAAACTCTATATTTTTATTCAAAAAGTTGGGGGTTGTCTTATGGGTTGAACATAATGTAGTGATTTGTTTTGTTGTTGTGTACCTTCATGGCATATATGGCAACCCTAGCATCTCCAAATAGGACTGAAAAGCAGCTGTTCCATCTGTGTAGGAAATATTGAGCTGGACAGATGGAAGATCTGAGTCTGTATGAATTAGCTTCCTATATTTTTTGTGGGGGTTTTTGGGCTATGTTGCAGAACATGGCCACATAGCCCGAAAAACCCACAAAAAATATGGATGCCGGCCGTGAAAGCTTTTTTTAGCATCCTATGTTTTGTCTGCTAAAATCCCTTTCTTCTAAGAGCCGGCTCTGCTCTTTTGCAACTGCCATAGAGACCCCTGTGGAGTATTTGGTGATGGCTCCTAATGGGCAGGAAAGCCCAGTGTCACCCTGATCCCATCCCATTCCCAAGTCCTGGGAATCCTTCCAGCTTCTGCTTTTCTCCCATGAGCTGAACTGAATCTCAGATTTCTGTCTCATCCCTAGTATGTGCATATGATGCCTCCTGACAGCTGTGGCCTTCGGCATAAACTCCCTTCTGTGGCTGCATACAGCTTTCACTTTTCTCCAGCTTTCTCTTTCTAGTTCTTGGAATTCATGGTCTGGCTGAGCAGCTTAAGTGGACCTAAACTTGCGTTGAATGCCAGTTGCTGTAGACAGCCTTGTTTTATGACATAACTTCATTCACTTTCTTTTCCTTTCAGTGCACCTGTGCTTTTAGGTCACACTCTGAGATTTTTCCCTCTGTCTTGCACCCCATAGAGGGAGAGGACTGTCTCAGCCTCCCCTCTCCCAGTTTTCTAATTTCATATCAACATATGTGTACCCCCCTTTTTTATCATGTCAGTGTGCCCCCAATATCAAGATGTTTCTGCAGTTATCTGAATGGAACCAAAATGCTGCGGAGGGTGATCTAATAGCTTCTCTAGCATTTGAAGAGCAAAATCATTCTGCAAACTCACATCCTGCATTATTTCTTTTTTTTTTTCAAAATAATCTTTATTAATTTTCCATTAAAAAATTGACAAATCCCAATGCATGTAAGTCATCATAACTGTATATCCATTGCGAATACACAAAAAAAAGAAATTAAAATAAATTCCATATAACCACTAATAGTTAAACATATCTTGTCTAATCTTAATGAACCCTTCATAATTAAACTTCCTTCTGCCCTGGACTTGGAAATTAACAAAACTTGGAATAAACTAATTCAACTTTGTT
>NW_024823670.1:0-1687 GCF_019175285.1 Sceloporus undulatus
TCTTTAAATGTCCTCTAAAATCCGGCAAGGCAGGAATTTGCTCCATTCTTGGAGCGCCAGCTGTGACTGCAGTCCGTCCGCGATCTCAAGCCGCTTCCCTCTCTCCAACAACCACCACCTCGAGAAAACAGGCTTGTTTGCAGATCTCTGGGGACCCGTCTATGCCCCGAGTAACGACGGGGGTTTTTGTAGGAGTCTAGAGAGGTATCCTCAGTCCTACCCTTTCACAGCTGGTTCGGCTGAGATCCCGCTCACGGATCCCGCTCTGCTATTCTCGCCATCTTGTCCGGAAGCTGGAAGTTGCTCATTTTAAAAGCTTATCCTAGAACAACACAGTTGGAGACCAAGTTGAGTGCACAGATGTCCAACAGAAGTGACTTAAGCAAAAGCATACCATTTGCTCATGGAGTAAGCTCTACTCACATGTTACACATGTAAAGATTACTCATGCTTTGAAGCATGAGAAGAACCACAAATAATGCTCTGCCCTTACTTGAATATACGAGTCCCCTAAACATGGTTAATGTGTTCCTATGGCTTTAGAGTGTTTTGCTTCCAGATAAGCATGAAAGATGATGTTCTGCCAGGTTGCCATTTCCCCAATCAATCAATTATGCTATTTTTATCCCATCTTCTCCCCAAGAATGGGACACCCCAGGAATGGGCCTATAGAATAAAAAAAATACAAGTAAACCATATATAGCTAAAAACAATTCAAAAGTTAATTTTAGAAACATAAACTAGAATTATAACCATAGAAAACATTTATGAAAACAGCACAGCACTAAGAGAGAAAATCGAAACACTTGCTGGAGTAGAGAAGAAGAAAGCCTACCCTTCCTAGATAAGAAGTTTCAGAGTCTAGGAACAGCCATGAGAAAGCCTTCTCCTGTGTTCCCACCAAATGTGGTTGTAAAGGTGAAGGATCTAGAGAAGCACTTCCCTCAAAGATTTTGGGTAGGTTTATTTGGGAAGCTACAGTCCTTCAGATAGCCTGCACCCAAGCCATTTACGGCTTTATAAGCAATGATGTAGACCTCAAATGTCTCAATTTGGACTCAACTCAGCTATAAACGATGCTCTGACTTAACTTGATTTGAGACCTGTATATTTTAATGAACGCATTGTTAGTCTAACTTCATCCAGAAACAGCAAGTGTGTTAGGCAATGGGCCTGAGACTGGGTTGAGGTCTTCTTAGCACCCTGTCCCTGCTACACATTGGAGGAACCTTCCAAAACTTTTGAAAAGTTTTAGAAGGATCCTTCCACCTCACGCCCATTGGCTAACATGTTTGGTGTTTCTCTCTGAGAATTTTTTAACCTAATTTTGTGGAAATCTTCTACATTTTCTAGTTATTGACAACCACCCCCTCACACATACACATATCACCACCACCACCTCCTTTATTTCTGTTAAAGTTGGCTCTCAGACTTGAAACTCAATTTGAGACTTGACTTGAAAGTTTCTTGCAAGGGCTTGAGAGTTGACTTGAGACTTGGAGTAAAAGACTTGAATAGATCACTGTTTATAAGTCATAACCTCATGCTGCTATTGTACATAACAGTGTTCCTAGATTCTCTCTCTCTCTCTCTCTCTCTCTCTCTCTGTGTGTGTGTGTGTGTGTGTGTGTATGTATGTGTAGATAGATAGATAGATAGATAGATAGATAGATAGATAGATAGATAG
>NW_024823671.1:0-1687 GCF_019175285.1 Sceloporus undulatus
CATTTAGCTTTATATACAGTCGTCTCTCGACATTTGCGGCTTTGACACTCGTGGTTTTGATTATTCACAAGGCCAAGGCCACTGTGCACACACTCCTCCTCCTACTCCCTCCCAGGCTTTCCCCCTGGGGAGAGAAAAAGCCCAGGAGAGAGAAGCTGGTAAGGGTGCACAAGCCAATCCCATGCCTTTCCAGGATGGAGAGCTCCCTCTTTCCCCAAGCAGCTCTCTGCCTTGGGAGAGGGTTTGGGGAAATGATCCCCACTTTGGAAGCCTTGGAAGGGAAGAGAGGAGCCGCAAACATGCCCTCTCCTGCCCTTCCAGAACCTCAGAGAGCTTGCTAGAGGTGTTTGATGATTCAGAAGGGAGATGGGGGTGCGCATGCGTGCAATGCTCTCGCCTCCCCCGCTTTATTTGTGAATCTTGACTTTCACAGGGGTCTTGCGCCCCTAACACCTGCGAATGTCAAACGTCAACTGTGCACATAGCCCTGTTGCTGACCTACTGTCTGATCATCAGCTAATAAGAGTTTCCTCTAGACAACCAGAAAGTGAAAAATGCATTTTCATTAAATGGGTAAGACGTAGCCTGAAGGGAGTTTTTACAGTCCCCAGACCCTCCAGAAAACTGTGTCACCGTTTTCTGGTGACAAATCACACAATCAAAATTCCATGCAAATACCTAAAAGCCATTTCATGCTTGCTTTTATGACTTTTCCCACTTTGCTGCCAAAATTCAGCAATATAAAAACTTGTTTCCAGAAAGCCAAATGTGTCTTCACGCAAGATTGGTGCGTGCACAAGATTTTTATGTGCAAAACTGTTCAGAGGTTTTGCACAGAAAATACCACTTTGTGTAGAAAACCAGCGGCTCTTTTGTGCGACACTGATATTTTGGGTAAGATTTCTTAGTGCAAGAGTCTTTGTATGAGATTGCTCAGGCACAGAAAAACAGTAATTTTGCATACAAAAATATGTGACCATCTAGAAACATTAGGTGGGCTTGCAAAAAAGAAAGAACTTTTTGCACAAAATCTCAGGTTATTATATAAAGAAGCCATGCGCATTTCTGCATAGACTAATTTCCAGGAAAATTTCAAGATATGTAAATACCAAGTGAAGACTGTGTGAAATTCTCATCACTGAATTATTCTCACCAAGTCTCTAGACACCTTCTTTCCACTGAGGAAGCAGGAAATGAATGGTAAATTCGATCCATTGGGAGAGGCAGGAAGATACAAATAAAAACTATAATTACTATTAAATAGTTTTTCTAGTGCTAGAGTTCACAGGTGACTTCTAGTTACCAAAAGAGTTACTTCTAGCTGCTAAAATGGCTCTGGTTGGTCTATGAAGTGCCAAAAATGGCTCTCCAGACCTCACCATATGACCATCCCTCACCATATGACCATCCAGATTCTGTACTGTTAAAAATACCATAGCTAGATGGTTCAGCTGTCCAAGTTAATGCAACACCACTCCTTGAACAGTGGCTTTGATTGCCTGTCTGACACAGAATCCAATCCAAGCTGCTAATATTGGTGTATAAAGCCTTAAACAGCTTATACCTGGCTACCATCTAACATCTTGCCCATAGACTGAGATCAGGTAAGGAGAAGCTACAAGTTACACTTTAGAATCTGAGGCCTGTTACAGACTGCCAGAATAAAGTTGCTTCGGGTCTCTTTGGA
>NW_024823672.1:0-1687 GCF_019175285.1 Sceloporus undulatus
ATATATGTGTGTGTGTGTGGCTAATTACAAATATACAGACTATGTATGTATAGAGTTAGATATACATAATATTGTACAGACAGTTGTGTGTGTGTGTGTATATGTCTGTGTAGTTTTTTTGGGGGGGTCATGAGGGTGAGAGAAAAGGGGAGTTGTGTAAGGAGGGAGGGAGCGAATGGCCTGTTAGAATGTACTGGGATTTGTAGGTTTGTGAGACAGCTGAGTGCTGTCTGTGTGGCAAAGAAGGGGAACTGTAATGTGAGCAAACTAGAAATCCCAGAGTTCCATGGCAGGGAGAGAGGGGAGGTGAGGCAGGGCTGTCAAAGGGATGTGAAAGTAGGTTGTTTGTACGATCATTTTCCTACTGATAATGGTGAGAATGGTGATCCTGGTGTAGAGAGATCTTATCCCCCACCATTTACTCACTGCTGCAGAGGGTTGGTGGATGGGGGATCTCCAAAGGGAAAATGAAAGTCCCTCCCCAGCTGATTCTGGCCACTTTGTTGTGGGCGTGGCCTATTTGACAAAAGGGGCGGGCCATAGAGAGGCCATTTAAAAATGCAGTGCCATGATTTTATATAGATAGATAGGTAGTTGTTAGCAACCTGCATTAAGTAGTCACACACCATGAAAGCCATGGCAAATTAAAGATGATTTCATTACAGGTATCTGCAGTGCAGAATGAATGGAGTTTTGGCACAACGCAAACTGCCCTGGAAATCCTGGGATCTGTAGTTTGGGGAGCTGTTTGGCCATCCTGGTCAGAGAACGCTGCAGCCAAAACAAACTACAAATGCCAGTATTGATCCGTGGCGGTTAAAGCGGCATCAAACCGCATTCATTCTGCAGTGTGGCATGGTTGATAATCTGTCGAGGATGCTTTGATTGACATTTCCTGCATGGCAGAAGGGGGTTGGACCTTGCGGTCTCTTCCAACTCTGTGATTCTACTATTCTAATACCTGAAGGAGCTCAACTCATAATCTCCAACTGCCCTGGTTTTGCAAAGGCAGTCCCAACTTTTAAAACATCTCCTTTTTCCGTTTCTCCTATTTGTCCTCCGCTTACTTCCATGGCTACAAACTGTCTTCAAAGCGCAAAAGTAGTTTACACTGACTCAACAAGACTCCATATGAAAGGGATCCAGGAGTCATGGTAGACCGCAGGGTGAGCATGAGTCAACGGTGTGATGCGGCGGCTAAAAAGGCCAATGCAATTCTAGGCAGCATCGATAGAAGGATAGCATCTAGGTCGAGGGAAGTCATAGTGCCACTCTATTCTGCTTTGATCAGGCCTTACCTGGAATAACACTGTGTCCACAGTTCTGGATACCACAATTCAAAAAGGAGGTTGAGAAACTGGAGTGTGTCCAAAGCAACCAAAATCGTACAAGTCTGGAAACTATAAAGCTTAATGGGGAGAAACTTGGGGAGCTGGGTATGTTTAGCTTGGAGAAGAGACGCTTAAGAGGTGATACGATAGCCCTGTTTAAATCTTTGAAGGGATGGAGCAAGCTTTTTTTCTGCTGCTCCAGAGACTCGAACATGGAGCAATGGATGCAAACTACAGGAAAAGAAATTCCACCTCAACATTAGGAGGACCTTCCTGACAGTAAGAGCGGTTCGACAATGGCATGCATTGCCTTGGATCATGGAGTCTCTTTCTTTGGAGGCCTTTAAACAGAGGCT
>NW_024823673.1:0-1687 GCF_019175285.1 Sceloporus undulatus
AGTATGATGTTCTGATGTGGGTCTCCCAGTATATTGTTCGTTTAATAGAGGCATAATAAGTGGTGGAGACAGAAACATGAAGAAAGGAGGAACCAGCAAATAACAATACTGTGGCTGGAAAGGGGGGAAGTAGACAGGCAATGGAGGGTTAGTCACTAAGACAGCCAAGTGTCCTCCTACACACAGGACAGATGAATTATTATCTGACTTCTCGAGGAAGAAGCAAGAATCAGGAAGAATGAGGAAGATGTTGGCACTGGGGTGGGCACTGAGCTGGCAGGAGAAAGGTGGCACACGCAGTTCTACTCTACTCTACTCTTGCCTCTTACCTTGAAGAGATGGAAAGGTTTAGTTGCCATAGCAACACTATTAACAAATTGCAGCTTAGTCGGTGAAGATAACACTGCTTGGGGTTATCAAAATATATTCTTGGAGGCCTTGATTAGCAAAATTCACAGTTTCTGCTGTATTTATTTAATATATTTGCCATCTCTAATGGTGGTATTTTAAGGTTCAAGTTTTTTTTTTACTGGGTTTTGATGAGTAAGTAGTCTCCCCATTCTGCTCCAAACCAAGCTACACAATTCACCCAACTGTGAAAAAAGAAAAAGAAAAAAAAAAGGGGGGGGGGGGACAGCAGGGATAAAAAGAATGAGACTTTTGCTTGGGAAATGCCAAAAACCATCTCACTGCCAAGAACTAAAAATGTAACATATCATATATGTTACATATTAGATGTTCATCTCATTATTTATCAGATACTTACTGTAAATATTGTCACTCTGGCTATTAATTTTTGTACATCTCTACATGCCATTTCTTGAGTATTAATACCACTCCACATCAAACAATACATGCTGTCGACTTTCAGCTCTGAGACCGCAACTGTCACTTATCAAACACTGATGTTAAATAAAGATGAACAAAATATGAATATGAAATTCAACTGTAAATTATCTGTACATCCAGAATACTTTGAGAAATATTCAAAAGCAAAATATATATAGTGGAATTTGAGAAGAATTATGAAGGAGTTATTCTCCCCTCTCATTTGAATTTATAGGACTGATAGGTGATTAAGACATTTTATTTAATTAAGGGGCTATACATAGAACCCTGAAAGGGTGGTCTGCAGCCGACCATTTTTGCCCCACACGGAGACCGCACCAACCAAACAACACGGCCTCCGGAAATCATAAAAAGAAACTGCTTCCAGCGGGTTCTTTCTAGGATGCGCCCAGGGTGCCATTGGTGCCCTCATGAGCACTTATGATGTACGTGTGACATGGCACCATTTTGAGGCTGTGCCGCAAGTACATCTTCATGGCAGCTCCCATGAGGACAGGGGTGAGCCATGATGGTGTCGGGGATGTGTGGTAGGGCTCGGAAGCATGCGGATGCTCCTCATTCCTGAGCCCTAAAATCGGCCCCAGGCCACCGCAAAATGGCAGTCTGTACTGGACCTTATTTTCAAAGAGAGAACCACATTGGTCTGCCTCATATAAGGCAAAAGGACTCTTTAAGACTAACCAAATTTTTTCAACATAAGCATTCATGGCCAAAGCCCTTTCCTTCAGAAACAAAAAGGGCAAAACATCATAGTATGGTAGTCCACAAGAGCTTTTGCTGAAATAAATTGTTTAGTCTTAATTAATTCAATAATTATTTGACTGGTCTTAATTGGTTG
>NW_024823674.1:0-1687 GCF_019175285.1 Sceloporus undulatus
TACAATTATTTTTATTCAATTATGTTTACGTTTATTTGCAAAACATCTGCCATTTTAACATTATGGGAATTTTCCGGGAATTGTGACTGAATATTCCGTGTGATCTGGGGGGATTCAGCGGGTTTTGGACAGGCATTTCCGGGAATTATCTTCCAGGCTTGTTGGCAACACTGGTCTGGAGAGTGGGCGGGGTCTTCCAGGTCCTCTGCCCCCATTGGCCAGCCTCAAGAAGAGGCGGAGCTGCTGCTTCTCTATTTAGCTCTGCGCACGGAAGACTGAGAGAGGAGAGCAGCAGAGATTTAGAGGGAGAAGGAGACAGACAGACAGGAGAGAGAGAGAAATAGAGTGGACTGAAGTGACATCAGAGAGACCAGGCCTGGAACCACTAGGCTTCACTGCTGCACTGAGGTCTGGCTGGGCCTGGCTTGGGTCTGCTGCTGCTGGTGCTTTCCTTTGGCCACTGCCATTAATGAGGGGAGGAAGGAGGCCCAGCAGTCCTTCTAGGCATGGCCCACTCTCTCTGAAGGTGGGAGAGTGGGACTCCACAAAGGGGATTTCAATGCTTTTAATGGTGGCTCTCATGCTGTACCAAAGATGATGATGATGATGATGATGATGATATCAAGCCTGCAGGGGGAGGGATAGAGCTACTGCTACACCTTAATCATCACTAATGTTACCATCACTGGGCGTTCTTGCTTTGCACCACTGTAAAGGCCATGGCTCAGTGCTATGGAACTCTGGGAATGTTCTTTTGGTTTGGCATTTTAGGTGTTGTTAAGGTTTGGAAATCTTGTTTGAGGATCCTTCCAACTTTGAGGCCCTTTCACCCTTCATTTTGGGTTCCCTGAAGGCCTCAAACTGCCAACTGCCAAGCGCTGAGGAAGAGGCGGCCATTTTGTGTTGCTTGTGCCTGTGGGAATAATGTTCCGGAACCTTCTCTGAGGCCTCAGTTGAACAGAGGCTTCTCTTTCTCTCCTGAGGCTCCAGAGTCAGAAGGAGGCCAGGCTCCTTGGGCCAAAAGGAAGTGTGTCTCTTTGTGTGTCTTTTGTGTCTCTTTTCTGAGAGGGTTTTCTTATTACAAAGCTCTGCTCCTTCTGGGGAAGATGGGTTTTAAAAGGGATCAGAAATGGGGGGATAGTTTTAATACAAGCCTTATTCTTCTTCTTTACAAACATTGGGCTTTGGCTTCTAAGAGGAGGCTAGTCCCCCAAAAAAGGCCAAAAGTAGCTCCTTTGGGAGGTTTTAAAAGTCTCCCCAGTTTCCTTATTAAGAGATTTTCAGTCAAGAAGGAAGGAGGCAGACCAGACCATCTCATATTATTCCCAAATAAACAAACAACAAGAACAACAAAAATAAGGATTAGACAGAAAAGCAGACTGCTTATTTCTTTTAAAGGAAACCCATTATTAGGAAGGTAAAAACAAGACTTGGGGTCTTCTGCCCTTTTACAACCGACTCTGGCTGTATCTGCACTGCAGAAATAATCCACTTCAAAACCGCTTTAACTCTCCTGTGGAATCCTGGGATTTGTAGTTCATTGTGGCACCAGAGCTCTCTGGCAGAGAAGCCTAAGTGTCCAAAGGTAAAATCCCAGGATTCCATAGCACTGAGCGTTACAGACAAACCTATTACTCGCATTTACCATCCGCTGCTTCCAAACTACCAGACTAACTTTTATTTCTAC
>NW_024823675.1:0-1687 GCF_019175285.1 Sceloporus undulatus
TGAAGGCATCCAAGGTGACTTACAAATGGTTCATGAAAAATATTCGGGTTGCCATGTAGGCCCTACACCAAAATACTGTGCTGAACTATGACTATAGTAAAGATTCTGTTCTAATATAATAACATTCAAAACAATGGCCCCATGCAAACAGGCCAAAATAAAGCTGCTTTGGGTCACTTTGGAGGTATGCTGTTTAAAGATGTATGCTTCCTAAGAGGCCAGAAGCCATGCCAAAGGCACACTCCAGTCCTAAGGTCGGCTTTTGGGCTCTTAGGACGCATGCATCATTTACTCCAAAGTAACTAGAAGCAGTTTTATTTTGGCCTGTCTGTATGGAGCTAATGATAACTTTATTTGGCCAACCCAAATGCACATTGTACATGTAGCTGGCTTTCAAAGCTCCCCTGAATTCTTCATTAGACTTGGGCGGGTTATAGACCGCCATGAAAGTACGGACTCAGTCCGTACTAGGGTTAGGAAGGTGTGGTGCTTCCGCACCCCCTAACCCTAGTACAGACTGAGTCCGTACAAAATGGTGGCTTCCCTTCCACATGGGGGCTGCCATGACGACGTCACGACCGCACTGCCTCTATACGGGGCAGCGCGGATGTGACGTCGTAAGTCCACACCAGGGCGCTTAGTGCGCCCTTTGCGTGGACCAGGAAGGAGCTCTGTTTCGGAGCTCCTTCCTGGTTTGCGGCACCGCTTTGCGTCGCTGGGCGCAGCATTCAGACGGCTGTGGCCAGAGAAGCAAGGGAGAAAGGGGCCAAGTGGCCCCTTTCTCCTCCTCCCCGCCGCCGCGGGGTGTCCTTGGGGCTTGAAGCCCCAAGGACACCCCTTTTCAGGCTGCGGGGAAGCGGCCTTTTGATGCTTCCCCGCAGCCTGCAAAGCGGCAGATCGGGGCCTCGGAGGCTGCCGGACTGGCAGCTGAGGCCCCGATACACTGGGAAAAGGGGCGGGTGCAGCCCGACCCAAACAGGCAGTCAGTAACCTCCCAAAATTGTTGAAAATCATCCAGGCAAAAAATTGTTATAAAAGGAAAATGTTAGTCTCAGAAGTTGTAAGTACCATTTTAAAAATGCCATTTTGGGAGTCTCTGCATGAGAGAAAGGAGAATGGAAAACTCTGTCCCTGTTTAGATCCCCATTCAGCTGTGAAACTAAGCTAGGTGGCCGTGGGCTTCACTGTTTGACAACTTAACAGCCCTTGGCTGGTTGAAGCTGGAGGGCAAAGCACCGCTTTGAACTCCTTGGTGAAAAGATGGCATTAAAAGGTGAAAAACAAACAAAATTCTGTGGCTAGCAGACTATTTTTAAAATGCCACAGCGTCCTTTAGTCTTTGGCAGGAAGGATTAACCAATTGCCCATCGAGAAGGATGTTGATCATTTTGGTGAACACTTATTTCCAGTAATAGATTCCTGAGACTGAAAGTAGAAAAGGGCAATCACAAAACTGGCATCCTGTGCATCCAAAAGAGAGAAGGGAATTAGACGGCAAGACAGAAGGCAACAGAAAAAGAGGAAAACCACATTCCAGATGGATAGGTGAAGCCATGACAGCAACACTAGAGCAGGGCAGTAGATGATCATGGGATTTGGCAGTCTTTCGTTCATAGGGTTGTCATAAAACAAAGTTGACTTGATGGCAGTTAAGAACAAACAATATGTCGATAGACTGCAACTCCCA
>NW_024823676.1:0-462 GCF_019175285.1 Sceloporus undulatus
GGGATTCTATGCTAAGTGACCCTACTGTAGCTATTAAAGACGTAGCCGTGTTAATCTGGAAAATCAGTATGCAAAGGGATCATTTGGCACCTTGGAGACAAAGAAGGTTATCGCATCAGTGCCTGAAACGTTTCTATTCTGTTCCCAAAACGTTTCAAGATGTAACGTTATGGGAACGGATATTATCGCATTAGAAAATGTAAAGCGTTCCGAGAACGTTACGGGAACACATTTTACCGCATTTGTCCTTATAGGAAGCGTGATAAGTATGAGAACGTTTCAATATTCGCGCATGCGTATTTATTTCGGAGGACCTTGTAATGATGATGTAATCACTCTACTGTTCCTTTTCACCCGGAACTGAATAGGGTGACCTTTAATCTTTTTATATACAAGATACATATAGACACACACACACACACACACACATGTATACACACATATAGTCCGCAATCTATATAT
>NW_024823676.1:562-1098 GCF_019175285.1 Sceloporus undulatus
ATATATATATATATATATATATATATATATGTGTGTGTGTATATATTGTGTGTAATATATTTATATTATATATAATATATTTTTTGTATATATTACATATTTAAAATATGTATATTGTATATATATTGTATGTATACTTTTAGACACACACACACACACACACACACACACACATATATATATATAAATGTTATACATATACATAAACATAGGGTTGCCATCCCTGGGGACCTCAAAACTGGGAAAATGTAGGACAATGTTTTAAAATGTAGCACTTTTAAAAAAAATTCCTGGCCAGGAAATTTTAAAAAGAAGGTCCTACATTTTTAAACCTTGTCCAGGGCCAGGCTAGAGCTGGGGGGACAGCCTCTCTCAAGCTCCAGCCAGGCTTTGGAGGACTCTGCAATCGAGGACCCCCATCCATAGCCAGGCTAGAGCTGGGGAGACAGCCTCTCTCAAGCGCCAGCCAGGCTTTGGAGGACTCTGCAGTCGAGGACCCCCATCCATAGCCAGGCTAGAGCTGGGGGGACAGCCTC
>NW_024823676.1:1198-1687 GCF_019175285.1 Sceloporus undulatus
TCGAGGACCCCCATCCATAGCCAGGCTAGAGCTGGGGGGACAGCCTCTCTCAAGCTCCAGCCAGGCTTTGGAGGACTCTGCAATCGAGGACCCCCATCCATAGCCAGGCTAGAGCTGGGGAGACAGCCTCTCTCAAGCGCCAGCCAGGCTTTGGAGGACTCTGCAGTCGAGAAGCCCCATCCATAGCCTGGCTAGAGCTTGGGAAACAGAATGCAGGGAGGGAAGTCCTTTCAGCCAATCACAACAAGGCAGAACATGGGAACGGAAGTAAGAACGGATTAGATTACCGCTCTGACATTTCTTGGACCGTTTTAAAAACGTTTCAACAAGCTTGGATCACATTCTTATCCGTTCCCTCCGAGGAACACATTTGGAACGCTTTGAGGGGTATGTAGAACGCGATGGGAACCCGATGGGGAAAGAAACGTGCGGTAAACTTAAAAGTGTTCCGTTCCTATCGGGTTCCAATAACGTTCTCGGAACGCAATG
>NW_024823677.1:0-1687 GCF_019175285.1 Sceloporus undulatus
CATCCAAGATCGATTGAAGCTGGATTGCAACCGCCCTCTCGATCACCTTCCCCAGAAATGGCAGCAGCGAGACTGGCCGATAATTGCTATGTATCAGGGGGTCGAGGGAGGACTTTTTTAACAGTGGTTTTATAGTGGCCAATTTCAAGCTGGATGGAAATTGCCCGTCCCTCAAAGATGTATTAATAATCCAGTGTAACATCGAAGTTACCACCAGTCCCCCCTGAGCCGCTAGCCATGAGGGACAGGGATCGAGAGAGCAGGTTGTCTTCCGAACGCTTCCAAGGATCTTGTCCACATCATCGGTACTGACCAACTCAAACTGATCCAGTTTAATGGAGTCCACGGAGGCTCTGGATGCCTCTACCCTTGGTTCTGCCCTAATGCTGGCGTTAAGACCTTCGCTTATCCGAGAGGTTTTATCCGTGAAGAAGTTGTTAAATTGGTCGCAGCAGGCCTTAGAAGGTTCAAGGATCTGGTTCTGGGTGGGAGGGAGCTGAATTAGCTCCCTAACCACCCTGAACAACTCTGCTGGACGCGACTCCGCGGACGCGACACGAGCACTGTAGAACAAATTCTTTGCTGCTCGTATCGCCTCTCCATAGTCCTCCAAAAGGCGGTCTAGGAGAGCCTTGTCGGTTAAGCGTAGGTGTTTCTGCCAGCGGTGCTCTAGCCGTTGCAGGACCCGCTTCCTTGCCCGGAGATCTTCCGTATACCAGGGCTTACGTTTGGAAGCGGGCCTGAGAGGGCGCTTGGGAGCGATACTGTGTATAGCCCTAGAAAGACCGGTATTCCAGATACTAGTCAAGGCATCAACAGAGTCGCCATCATTACCAACCATGTTCCCCTCTAAGGCTTCTTGGAACCTTTTGGGTTCCATCAGCCTTCGAGGGTGGACCATCCTAATAGATCCACCACCCCCGGGGGGGATCTGGGTAGAGGCCTTGATTTTTGCCTCCACGAGGAAATGATCCATCCATGACAGGGGGGAAATATTAGTTATTTCCGCCCACGGATTTTCCGCATCCGTACAGAAAACCAAATCCAGTGTATTACCCGCAAAATGCGTTGGACCCGAAATCAGCTGGGACAGGCCCATGGCCGTCATGGTATCCATGAATTCCCGAGCCGCACCGGATGGAACATAGTTGGCTGCAAAGGGGATGTTGAAGTCACCCAGGACTAACAGCCTGGTGTCTCCAGCATCAGCTCCGCAACCAACTGTGTCAGCTCGTTAAGGGAGTCCGCTAGCGCACAGGGTGGCCGGTACACCAACAGAATCCCTAGACTGTCCCTAGCCCTCAGGTTCAGGTAAATACACTCGATAAAGGCAGTTTGACGGATGTGGTTCCTGGTGAGAGACAAGGTGTTCTTATGTACCAAGGCCACACCTCCTGCCCACCTAACCTGGTTTGGTCCTTCACCGAAAACCGGGCAGGAAGGGCCTGTGCCCACACAGCATCTCCCTCAGGCCCTAGCCAGGTCTCGGTAATGCAAGCCAGGTCGCACTTGCTGTCTTCCAGCAGATCGTAAATTATGTGGGTCTTATTGTTAATTGACCTGGCATTGCACAGGAGCAGCGACAGGGTTTATGGCACGGTTGGAACGACCCTCAGGTCCCTTTGGTTGGGAGGGGGACTGGAAGGGGAGATATGACGCATCGATCTCGCCTTCCTCTGTAACGCAA
>NW_024823678.1:0-1687 GCF_019175285.1 Sceloporus undulatus
CCCCGACAGCTCCTTCCACGAATAGCCAGACACACTTTGGAGACCTCTTAAAGTGTGTCCGTTTGCTCTGCCATGCCACCGGAAGCTCACAGTGTAACATTCTTTGCACATTAATGATTGTCTCCCCACTTCTCTTTATTTTGTTTCATATTTAAAACCACTCAGTGACAGTTAGATTTGTGCTGTTGTATCTTTGTTAAAATCTTTGCCTTAGTGGCATGTCTTCCTGTATTTAGGAACCAACGGGAAAGCCGTCTCCTAAAAGACCAAGAGGAAGACCAAAAGGAAGCACAAACATGAGTCCATCTCAAGCAGCTCAGAAGGTGAGATTATGCCAAAGCAAAGGTTTTGTTCGGATTATTATCCACACATTATTTAGAACAGCAGAATTTGTCCCCTTTTAATATTGCTTCATGTTAGAATGTTGTAGGGAAATTCTGGATATTTTAAGCACAGTTTTCCTTTAAAAACCAAACCTTTATATACATGTATACTCTTCTGTGTTCAGAACTGTAATCTATAAGAAATAAATATTTACTATTGTGAATAGCTGAAGTAGTAATCACTTTTGAATTTCTCAAATCTGATTTTAGTTGGAAAGAGTGAAAATACAAGCTATTTTGTTTTAATAGTACTGTGATCAGGCTGTAACGTTTTTTTCTCATTAATAATTCTGTCCACCTTTTTATTTTTCTTCCATGTTTAAAACAGAATCACTCCGTAACACAGTTGGATTTGTGCTATTGCTTGTATTTAGGAATTTTGCTGCAATCCCTGCCTCACTAGCATGTCTTTGCTTGCAAATTAGTTTACAGTTGTAAACCACTTAGATGTTATGAAGCGGTATATCAATAAAGCTTGTTTGTTTGTTTGTCTTCCTATATTTAGGAACCAATGGGAGAGCCATTTCCTAAAAGACCAAGAGGAAGACCGAAAGGAAGCAAAAGGAAGGGTCCATCTAAAGCATCTCAAAAGGTGAGATTACTCCAATGCAAAAGATTTGCTTGGATGATTATCTACTCATTAGCCAGTAACCACAGGATTTATCATATTTCTGAATTTCAGTGGTTGTGCCATTTTAATAATATTTTGTATTGGAATGTTGTAAGAGAATCCTGGATATCTTAGGGGCAGTTTTCCTTGTTTAATTTTTTTAAACAATTAAACCTTTATTTTCATGTATGTTCTTCTGTATTCAGGGCTGTACTCTAGAAGAAATAAAAGTACCTTTTGTGAAATGGGAACATTCTGAGGGTCTTGTCTTCAAGGTTCCTTATAGCCGGCAAGGGAGTGAGCGAGCCAGCCATCGGGTGGGAGGGGAGCAAAAAGGGGAAAGCCAGTGAGCACAGAGGGAAGGAGGAAGAGAGAATGCAGCCCTGGTGAGTGAAAGGAATCCAGCTGAGCACATGAGGGGAAAGAGCCATCCAGGCTTTCATTTCTTCTGTGGCAACTGCCCAGAAGCAACCTGCCAACACAGAATGGCTGAATAGGTTAGAAGGGAAACTTAGGCCTGTTACAGACTGCCAAAATAAAGCTGCTTCGGGTCTCTTTGGAGGTATGCTGTTTAAATGATGCATGCATCCTAAGAATCCGGAAGCTGCACCAAAGCTGCACTCCAGTGCTTAGGAATGGAGTGTGGCTTTGGCGCGACCTCCGGACTCTTAGGACCCATGCATCATTTAAATAA
>NW_024823679.1:0-1687 GCF_019175285.1 Sceloporus undulatus
ATAACATACCAATCCACTCCAATACCTCCCTTTTCTCCTCTAACCATCCCCTTACAAACTATCTCACCTTACTCTAAACAAACAGTTAACACTAAACAAAGACAGACGAATGACTTCCTTCCTACCAATACGATTCAAAATGTTAGTATTTGGCAATCCATTAACACTTCTTTGTCTAAGATGTTTCTTATGTACCAAATATGCTTATTAACATACATCATACTAATATACAAGAAATTCCATGCCACTTATTGATGGAGATTGGCTGAATATTCTATTTTCAGTTACAGACATATAGTAAATTTTAATGTAGACTTAAAGTCGCCTCTTTACCCCATTCTTTTTCAAAGAAAATTATTAACTTTTTCCAATCATCTAGTGCTTTCATCCCGCATTCGTTTTTCAGTGCCTGGGTCAAGATATCCATACCTATACCTTCGTATAATTTTAATAACCATTCTTCATAGGAAGGAGTTGATTCACTCTTCCATAGTTGAGCATAGCAAATTCTCGCTAGGGAGACCATATAGAATACCGCTTTTTCATCTTCTTTCTTAATTTCGTCATCCATCATCCCTAGTAAATATAGCTCGGGTCTTAGAGTTAGTTTTGTTCCTAATATATGATTAATTGAGTTGCTGACCATTTTCCAAAACCGTTTTGCATTACAGCATTCCCACCAACAGTGAAAGAATGTCCCTTTTTTCGTTTTACATTTCCAACAATTTTCTTTCTTTGTTTTATAAATCTTAGCTAGTTTATAGGGTGAGAGATACCAGAAATACATCATTTTATAAAAGTTCTCCCTAATATTTTGAGAGAGGGTTAGTTTCTTTACATCCTTCCAAACCTTTGTCCATTGGTCTAACATAATTGGATGTCCTATACAGGTAGCCCATTTAATCATTTGAACTTTTACCGTTTCGTCTTCCATTTCCAAGGATAGGAGGAGATCGTAAATTTTCCTAATTAGCTTATCCTTTTCCAAATACAAAATTTTTCCCAGTTCTACCTTCTTAATATCTGTTTCAAATCCATATGTTTTTGCATCCATCTGAAATCTTTCGTTAATTTGTCTATATGTAAACCAATTAACATTTATATCATCCTCTTCTTTAATTAATTTCTCCCTTGTTTTTAGGATTATTTTATCTTCTTTCTTATCCCATAGATCGTCATATTTGAGCCATCTAGTCCCTACATTCAGTTCTTTTCTACATATGGCTTCATGTGGGGATACCCACCCACAAATTTTTGAAAGAATATATTTCTTGTACTTTGTCCAAATCTCAAAGAGAGGGCGTCTGATTGCATGATTTACAAATGATTTGTTTTTCGTATTGTTACCGTATACTATATAGGCGTGCCATCCCGCCTTTAAATCATCCCCTTCTAAGTCTAGCAGTACTCTATTTTCAAGGGTTACCTATTCTTTAATCCAAACTAAACCGCACGAGTCATAATATAATTTCAAAGAGGGTAAACCCAGACCTCCTCTTTCATTTTTATCCTGAATGTTTTTTGCCTTGATTCTAGGTTTTCTCCCTCTCCAAATAAAATCCGAAATATCTTTGTTCCAATTTTTGAATATTTTCCCAGTTGTAATAACAGGTATTGTTTGGAATAGGTATAGCATTCTAGGGAGGACGTTCATTTTGACCGCAGCTATTCTTCCCAACAGGGAAAT
>NW_024823680.1:0-1686 GCF_019175285.1 Sceloporus undulatus
AATTAACCGCGGAACGAATTAATTTCGTAACCCGGGGTACCACTGTACATGCCAAGTTGAGAAAATGGGAAGAAACTGAATCATTTATACATGGAAGTGGTACAGAATTTTATGACAGCATGAGCATGCAGACAATCCTTGAAAGTGCTTTAAGAGAATTCGTAGATTATTGGAAACCTAGGAGAGGAAGAAAACAGCAACGGCAACCACCATGTTTAAGAGGTACCAAATTTGGCAGCACATCTTTTACAAGGTAGCAGGAATAGACAGATTTTGTTTCTGTATTTAGTGAATTATCATTGTGTGATAAGATCTACTATTTAAGATAGATAAATTTAATATTAGATAAGATCTACTATTTCCTGTGGACATATCCAGGGGTAGCCATGTTGCCCATATACCAAAGTATAGTAACATCCAAAATCCACAAATACCTTGATTTGTGATACCTTTATTGGACAATACTCACAATATACATGTTGCAAGCTTTCAAAGTTCCACTGGTTTCTTCATCAGCCCAAAGGTGTTTTAAAAAATCATACAGGAGAAAAAAAGGTGACAATGTTAGTCACGGGCCTGCATTTTGTCAAGATGTTGTGGTTGTTGTCATCAGATCAAATGGTATAGAAGGGTATTCATGCACACACGCCTCTCTCCTTCTGGCTATTTGGTTACTGGGCAATTCTTAAATTCTACTTTAAATTCCTTTAAACTTTGAATTACATCAAATTACTTTATGATTTTAACACTTTTTGCCTGATGAAGATGCCAGTGGAGCTGTGAAAGCTTGCAACATGTATTTTGTGCATTTTGGTTGGGCCAGGAAAGGTATCACAGTTTTGTAGATTTTGGTTGTTATTGCGTTCCCTGTGGAGTGTAAGGAGGAAGCAAATTATAATTTGGCATGGCTTAAAATAAAAGTTTGTGGTATCTGACAGAGCACTTTTACCACTGAAAAATCTACTTGGAAAACAAATCTGAAAAGTCCTGCAGTTGCAGTTATAAGCTTAAGATATTTCTTATGCTTTGATTACATCCCATTTTGATTACTGTGATAAAGCCCTCTCTTGAACATCTTAAGAATCTGGCAGATTCATAAACAGAGATAGTGCCTTTCAGATTGTCTGGACCTAAGCTGTATAGGCTCAGCAAGTCATAACAAGCACTTTGAATTGTTCCCAGAAACACTGATAGCCAATAAAGTTGTTTCAGTAAGGGGGTTACATGTTCTCTGTAACTAGCCCTAGTCAGCACATTGGACCTGGTGGAGTTTCGGCACAGTTTCCAAAGATAGTCCCATGTAGTGTTTGTCACAGTCTCACTATCGTCACAGGCCCCTCAGGTAAAGACATGGGAGAGAGCCATGAGACACCATAGCCCTGTGGCTGAGAATTCTTAGCAGCTCTTCTTAAACTACAAATCCCAGGATTCCATAGGACAGAGCCATTGTTGTTAAAGTTTTAGCATGGTTTTATAACTACAGTGGGAGGTAGTCATGGTCTCAACTCAGCCAGGACTCAAGTGACTGGGGAAATTTTAAAATCAAGATTCTCAAAGCTGCTATTATATTAAATGGAGACTATTTAATGCAACAGTATCCTCTTCCCCCTTTAGGGGATTAGTTTCAGGTAAAGAAATAAAAAGAGGAAATGTCTGCATTTGGTAGAAAGGTCACACTGCTCAACA
>NW_024823681.1:0-275 GCF_019175285.1 Sceloporus undulatus
CCTCCTTCTCCTTCTCCTCTGCTTCCCCTTCCATTTTCCGTACTCCTCCTCCCTCCCTTCTCCTCCCCTTCCCTTTCTCCTTCTTCTCCATCTCTTATTTCTTCCCCTTCTCCTACTCATTTCCCTTTACCTTCCTTCCTCTTCTCCTTCCCTTCTTTTTCCTCTTCTCCTACTCATTTCCCTTTCCCTTCCTTCCTCTTCCCCTTCCTCATCTCCTTCTCTCCTTCTTCCCCTTCTCTTTCTCCTTCTCCTTCCTCTTCTCCTATTCATTTCCC
>NW_024823681.1:375-1686 GCF_019175285.1 Sceloporus undulatus
TCCTGTTCATTTCCCCTTCCCCTTCCCCTTCATATCCTGAATAGGAGGCCTTGAGAAGCCAAGCCAAGAAAATGGCTGACTGTGCAATTTGTGTGTGTTTCTGCAAAAACGTTCTTTGGACAAAATATTTGTTTTTTGAGGTATTTTAGGTTTTTATATTTTTGGTTCTGGTTTTAAAAAGAGGGAAAATATTTTGCACCTAAAATAATGTGGAAGAGGGTTTTGTGCAACACCCCATTTTCTGCATAGAAGGTGCTAGAGAGAGAGAGAGAAAGAGAGAGAGAGAGAGAGAACGCAAAATGTATTCTTTGAAAATGGATTTTTGGGGGGCATAATTTTTTTTGCCAAAAATTGGCATCAATGAATAAAGTTCCTCTCCATCTGCTCCTTGCAGAGGCAATAGGTTTGAAATCTCTACATAAAAGAATTAAACAAGCCCAGATTTTCCTCCCTGCAGGCTATAAATGGGGATCTTTGGATAAGGAACCAAGGGGTGATTCTCATAAAAGATAACAGCCTGTTATCCAGGTGTTCTCTAAGTAACACACAGCTTCAGACTGAGACTAACTTTGCATCACTTTCAAGTCCATGAGAATTGAAAATATTCTTGTTAAAATGATTTTTAAAAAGCGTATTTCTGAGCATTGAGAAACCCTGACGCAAGGGATCCTGGACGGTTGAGAATCTTCACAATTCAGCATTTAAATGGCACAGTTTTTGCGTGTGGTTATTTTGCACAGAAAACAGTGTTTTGGGCACAGGAAAGAGCATTTGCGGCACAAAAAGTCATATTTATATGCAGAAATATTATTATTTCTTTTGTGAAGAATAACCTTCGCAGGGTATTATTTCCTGCACAGAAAAATGCTACAATTAGGACATTCCATGCAAAATTTGCACATAATGAAGTTGCATCAAAAATAGGGTTCTGGGCCCAGGAAACAGCTTTTTCTGCATGGAAAATAATATTCCTGCTCGGAAATACTACTTTCCATGTAGAAAATGGAATAAATGCTAAAAACAGGCTGTTACACAGAGGTGGCCCAAGAAATGTTGCTGCCCGAGTAAAAGCATTAAGCACTTTGGCACCACTTTAACTGCATGCGCACCTGCCATGACTGCAACCTTTGTGGAAACAAGGGCAATAAAACGGATGTGGTTGGCTTTTTCTATTTGGAGCGACAAAGTAACTTGCAGCGTAACTTCAAAGCGACTGTGCAAAGTTATATCCAAAAACCCAGTACAGAATTAATGCATTTTGACACTGCTTTAACTGACGTTGTCTCCATGCTGTGAAATCCTAAGTAGTTT
>NW_024823682.1:0-1686 GCF_019175285.1 Sceloporus undulatus
TGAGACTTCCTTCCATACCCTGTCAATGCAATGGAGTCTGATGAGGGCTCCCTGGCCTGGATACGTTTAGAGTGTATGACATTTAATGTTGTGCCAGAATCATCTAGCAGTCTGGCAGGAACCTGGTGTGTCTCTAGCCTCCACTGGCTGTCATTAGTGCCCTTCCCCACTGATTGGGCTTCAAAGGAGCAACCATCTCCTGGGGAAGCCATCTCTGGATGTCAGGGAGGTTGGAATCACATCTGTTCTCCTCTGACAGAGAGGCCAGAGAAGACACAGTGGAGACTGCAACTGTGGTTGGGGGAGTTTTAGGGTCCTGGGAGCCTGACTGGACTTTCAGGATGTCTGGTGGTACACCAGGAATTTCTGCCCCTGCCTGCACAGGAGGGAGTCCTTGGTTGTTCAGTTTTGAACAAACCTTGCCACATGGAGAAGTCCCTGAAGAGCTTTGGCATCCCTATTGCTGATTCCTAAAACTATGGCACTACCTGCTGGCGTAGTGCAACCCCAAGACCCTCTCTCTCTCCTCTCCCAATAAAGGCACCCCCCAGTGCAAAGAAACTTGCAAGACCATATAAGGGCATTTGGGACCATGTTTGGGTTCTGGAAAGGTCAGCCTAGTGAGGTTTAGAGCACTTAGCTGGGAAGTGAATAATCAAGCCTGGAATCTGCATAATCCTGTCACTGATGCATGGAATTTGAGTGCTAAGCCCCTTGTTTACAAGCAAACAGAAACATATGGTTCCTTCATCAGGGAGCAATAGCGTTTTGTTCAGGGACATTTATACTTATAGTCCACCCACTACCAACTTCCCTTTCCATTCTTCCCTCCTGGAAAATTCAGGTCCTGAATTCTGCCCCAGGACATGTTTTACCTTATAAATATGCTCATTTGGGCACCACCTATGCCAGGGGTAGTCAACCTTTTTGAGCCGGGGGCTGGGTTGCTGTCCCTCAGACAACTGGAGGGCTGAAGCCAAAATATAAATAATTAATTTTTTTAAAAAAAAATTAATTAAAGAAATAAACCAGGACAAATGTAGGACAAAATTTTCACATGGAGGGCACTTTTTTAAAAAAATGGAGGACACACAAAAAAATTGCTGATTTTTTAAAAAAATGTTAATATAAACGCATGTTTCGGAGGCTTCTATAGACAATTGCCCCCCTTGCCTGCCGCTTGCCCCCCCTTGCCCGCCTCCTCCTGATAGGCCAAAGGCCCCACGCCCTCACGCGAGAGGCCAAAGGCTCCGATGGCACTCAGCGGCAGGACCGCAGGTTGCCTACCCCTGACCTATGCAGTCTCACTTGAGTCCAGACAAACACTTCTTCAGATTCTTGCTTGACTTCTGAGCATCATCGGCCATGCCATGATCCTAAGGCAGCTTGCTGAGCCATATTCATTGCACAGCATTCAACGATCAGAGCTCCACTTCTGGAATCAGTACAGTATTGCCCTCTGCAAGCCTCTAAGTCTCTTTCTGCTACCACCGTTTATATTGCTAGTTCTTGAGTGCATGAGAGAGTGTCTTTGCATGAGTGTTGCCTTTTTCTGATCAATAAATAAAGGTTATTTTAAATCTGCACTCTTGAATTCTGCATTTCAGAACTGGGATACATAGGCTTGATCCCCACATTAAGGTACCTAAATCTTCTTGCTGTTTTCATAGTGAGCTAAATAAATTC
>NW_024823683.1:0-1686 GCF_019175285.1 Sceloporus undulatus
GCAAGTCACTTGATGCAGACTCAAGCAAAGGGGAGTGAGTGCACATTATATTACCACACCAGAACATACTCTGAGGGTTCAACGATCCGAATCGGCACCCTTGGGCATGCTCAGTGGGGCTCTGGATGCTGTCCTCCTTCCCTGCCCCCTCCTTAGCTGTCATCCTTCATCGAGGTGAAGGAGGAGGCAGGGGATGATGGGATCAGTGGCAGGTTGAAGGAGAGGAGCAGATTGGGGTCTAGGAGCAGTCAGGGGATTATGGGATAGGTCGCTGGGGGTCCCTGGGGCCAGGATTGGGATGCAGGATCAGTCAGGGGATTATGGGATAGGTCGCTGGGAGTCCCTGGGGCCAGGATCGGGATGCAGGATCAGTCAGGGGATGATGGGTTAGCTCGCTGGGTGTCCCTGGGGCCAGGATCGGGATGCAGGAACAGACAGGGGATGATGGGATTGGTGGGAGGCTGAAGGAGGGGAGCAGATCAGGGTCTAGGAGAAGGCAGGGGATGATGGGATTGGTGGGAGGCTGAAGGAGGGGAGCAGATCGAGGTCTAGGAGGATGCAGGGGATGATGGGATTGGTGGCAGGCTGAAGGAGGGGAGCAGATCAGTGTCTAGGGGGACGCAGGGGATGATGGGATCAGCTGGTTGGCAGAGAGGAGGAGATGGCATGAAGGAGGAGGAGGGGGATGACGGAGCAGGATGCAGGGGCCAAGGGGGGTGGCATCAGAGTGCTTTTCCACACCAGACCAATTCACAGTGCAATCGAAGGCAACCTGGAAGCGAATTCTCTGAATTCACTTTTTCCCCGTTTTTACCAATATGAGGGGTGACTTCAGAAACACTGCTGAAGCAATTCCCAAGGGGCTCCCATAGAAATCAATGGCGTCTGATAAAACAGTCCCTTTATGACATGAAACCGCATCATTGGAAGTGCAATCACTTTGGAAGTGAGCTGGATCTGAGCCACAACACCACCCAAAAGCTCCATGTGATATACTCCAATCAAACCTGGCTCTCCAGAATCATAATCCAACCAGCTACCTTTTGTTAAAGCAGTCTTACTTGTAAAATGGCTTCCAGGTTTGAAGAAAACAACATTCAACCCAACCAAACCACAAGGACAGTATTCCTGTATTGTATAATAAACCACCAAAGAGGGTTTCATCCTTTTCTTCCAGTCCAGAAGCCCAAGTCTGACATTTATACAACACAGTCGGGCCTTTTGCCAGTATTTACAGTTTTCTAAACAACACTGTAGCAGACTCTGGACAAGACTAATCGCCTTGTCCCCCCTCCTTCTTGCTTTCCTAATGGAGAAATGTATGCACCATGGTGACATTTCTCTGAGCTAGTTTTCAGGCAGGAAGGAGATCTGATAGTTATGTAAAAGCCTGGCTACTGTCAAACAACGTTTAGCCTGTATAAAGCTCAGAAAAGTACATTAAAAAGCAATACAGCAACTAAGGAAATTTTGGCTTAAACATGAAAGGCATACTCTTCCTGTATTCTAGGGCAATGACATTTTGTGATTGATCTGTGCCAGATAGCCAGTGTTTGAAACGGAACAGATAAAAAAGGGGGGTACATATAGAAAGGTGACACACAGCTGGCTTGGTCCCCATCCACCTAAAGTGTGAGTGAATGAGTGTGAAATTTTGGAATGCCATAATTCCCAACCATCCATCAT